>NW_010366773.1:68867-148009 GCF_000414095.1 Morus notabilis
CATGCAACAAATAAACAAATTTTAAACATGACGATTTAAACGATTGATTTTAAAAGGGCTTTAAGATGTACTTGAATTTAAGATTTCTCACGAAATCCGTTTTAAAGTCAAAATTAAATGGCCTGATTGAATTGGCTAGTTTTAGAAAGGCTTTTAAAGAGTATTTGAAATAGGAGTTCAAATGCTGCTCTGTTTGAAAGATATTTTTAGAACGTTTTATCTTAACTGAAATTAAGAAAAGCTTTAAGAAATTTAGTGATTCACTTATTTGAAATTATTGTTACAAATTATGAAAGTTTTCTTTCTTATATTAAAAAAAAAAAAAAATGTTCCGCAAATTTTAAGAAACCCCAGTAAGTACAAGTTAAAGTTTAAGTTACAGTGGCGGCCTCATAGGAGGGTCGTCACATTATGTCCCATAACTTGGCAGGTTATGGTCTAACTCGACAGCTTATTATCTATAACTTGACAGATTATGATCATAACTCGATTGATTATAGCCCGTGACGTGACAAGTTATGCAGTGTAAATGACTGGATTATGACCATAATCTGACAGATTATGTTCTCAAATATGTTAGATTATGATCATAACTTAACAAGCTATTTTCGTAATTAAACAAATTGCGATCCATAACTTGACAGGTTATGATACTACTTTAGTAAATTCAAAGATTTACCAAGTTAATACTATTTGGATCATGTATTTACCCTGTAAATTCATTATTTACCAGCAGAACACAATTTAAGTTCTTTAGTAAATCATGGATTTACTTGTAAAAATAATCCGTATTCTTTAGTAAATCATGAATTTACAGTGTAAATCATGAATTTATGGTCTGATTTACAGTGTAAATTATGGATTTATGGCGTGATTTACTGTGTAAATCATGAATTTATGGCGTAAAAACAATTCGTGAATTTTTATTTAATCATGTATTTACCTGTAAATTCATTTTTTACCAGCAGAACACAACTTGCATTTTTTTAGTAAATCATAAATTTACAGTGTAAATCATGAATTTATAGTACAAATCATGGATTTACGGTGCAAAAAACAATTCATGAATTATTAATAAACCATGTATTTACCCCATAAATTCGTTATTTACCAGCATAATACAATTTGAGTTCTTTGGTAACTCATGGATTTACGGAGAAAAAACAATTCTAGTTATTTGGTAAATCATGTATTTATACTGCAAATCTTTTTCTTAAAAAAAAAAAAAAGATCAATCATTTACCAAAGAAGAATTATATCAAGGATTTACTTAAATAAGAATACCAATTTCAAATTAAAAAATAATAATTTGTAACAATCATTTAAATTACAAATTAGATTTAAACGATGTTTTATCATAATCTTACCCAAAAGCTTTCCTAAAACAGATGTAGACGTAGACTTCAATTTCCCGACTTCAACATAGCTGACAGTGAAAATTAAAAAACGTAAAAAGGATTTTAAAAAAATTCACACTTGAAGCATTGGATACTTCAAGTCTCCGAATAGTGTTTCGACTCCAAAACTACCACCAGGCCCTTGGAAGCTACCAATAATGGTTATATTTGCCCATTGCCCCCACAAATCTTATAAATGTTCCCACATAAATAATATTTGTATAAAAAATTTTGAAATTTATCTTGCTATAGATATCCTTTA
Source organism: Morus notabilis (assembly GCF_000414095.1). Taxonomy (NCBI): domain Eukaryota; kingdom Viridiplantae; phylum Streptophyta; class Magnoliopsida; order Rosales; family Moraceae; genus Morus; species Morus notabilis. Next base: position 70,527 of record NW_010366773.1, read on the forward strand.
CACAATACCCATTTTAACGTTTGTTATCCCCTATCAAAACTCGACTGGAATACAAAAAATGGTGAAATCCTAGTAACGTAAATCAATCATTAAAATATTCAATGCCTATTCTCAAATATCATTTACTTTGTCTGTCAAAATTTTTGGTTTTGTTTTTTCTCTTTTTCCCAACAGTAGCAACTGATGCAAAATTTTCCAAGTATTTCATTTGCTGACAACTTTGAAATATTGTTCTGTATAATGATTTAGGGTCCGTTTAGTTCGCTGATTCGAGTTTTTAATTTGGGTTGAGATGTAATTTTATGTGAGAGCTTTTTACTATAGCAAAAAAGTTAGATGTGACTGTTTCTGAGAGCTTTTAATTGTAGCAAAACTTAAATCGGTGAAATGAACGGGGCCTTAACTCAGATGTTGAGATTGATGAACCATTTTTTTATCATCAAGATATGAGTAAAAAATTTTCCATTGTGTCCTACAGTTTAGAATCTGCTTATCAAGACGGGGATCTCATGAAAATAGGATTGAAGAAGAAATGAGTGTATTTTTTTTCCAAAAAGAAAAAAAATTTATTTCCATATGTAATCTAGGTAGGTATAGTTTGAACGATGTACTTTCATGGTAATTTTACTGAATAATAAAATTAGAATTTCCCTGATGTGTAACGTGCACCAAATTATAGGTTCTTTTGCCTCATCGCCTGAGAGACTAATTGGCCAACTTTCATGGGCCTATAATGCAGCTCCAGCCTGGTGAAGTTTCTACCATGGTAATCTTGATAAAAATCTCTTGAAAGTGCATGAATCATGATTTTTACATTTCTCTTGATTCATAACTTTTTTAGTCAAATAATTACGCTAGCAGAAGGACATTTATTAAGAGTAAGAGATAAAAATCCAAACTCATGCACTCTCAAGAGTAAATTCTCCATTTTTTTCCTACCATTGTTGTCTCTACACAAGAAGCCGGCAAAAGAAGTCAGGAAAACACATGACACTATCTTCACTTACTGGCTTTGTCTCCTCGCCCGAGCAGTCTTATGGTGCTGCAGGCATTGCTTTTGTGCCATATGGAGATTAGTGGAGGCAAAAGTGCGTAAAATATGCACATAGAGTTGTTGAACTCGAAATGAGTGGATTCGTTTTGATCGAGAAGAGGAAGTCATATGTTAAATTTAATTAATTATATTTCCTCGTGTTAGATTTTTTGGTTGGCATTCTAGGCAACAATATTCAAGAAAATATTCAAGGCCGGTTTGGTTCATGCGTTTAAACTAGTGATTCTTGATTTTGGCATTTAAAATTCAAATTATTTGTGAGAGAAAAATACTGTAGCAGAATCAAAACTACGAGTTTAAACGCAACAAACAAATGAGCCCTCAAATAACTTTTTTGCAAGTTTGGTGACGTGATTCTCAAGAAAGAGCTGTCAAGCATGTTTGAATTTCAAGAGAAGATGCTATCAGATCCGCTTTTAGAGTTATCTATTAGTTGAAAATAAGGAGAGATAAAACCAAGGTGTTATCTGGATAAACATTGAAGATTATGAATAGGCTGTTGAAAAGATTTAGAAGAGGAAATCCTAGCATTGAAGATTAGGAACAGGCTGTCAAAATTAATTCAAATTCACTTTTAAATAGGATTCCGGTTGGATCATTTAAAGACCAGGGATTTGCGATTTCATAAAGATATATTTGGCGGAAGGCTTTTAGAAGAAAAAGAGCATTGAAAACAAATAAAAGATTTTGATTTGTTTCAAAAATCGGAATCAAAATCGGAGCACAGGTAATGTTGTAGATAATGTTGCAACAGATTTTGCAACATTCAAATTTTGCGATCCTTATCAGAGATTTGAGTTAGAATTTCATGCTGCTCTATTAAATTCTCAAATCAAATGTGATTTGTGGCTGCTTGGGGTGTTCACAAGCAGTGCTTTGAGATGTTTACACTTAACATTTTTCGAGAGAAGAATTTGCATTCTTCAGGAAAACAGTCCGCAGATTGAAGGGAGTTCAATGTGCAGGACATTAAAGAAAAGTTATGCTTATTGAATAGACCCATCTAGTTGTTACATCGCAACGAGGACAATAGTAAAGAGCGAGTCTTTTGTTGTTTAAGTCCAGAAATGCTTATAATTTGCAAAACTTAGTGGATTGTTCAATAGCTACGCGAGGTCCGTAGATGCAGATTTTTACTAAACCACGAAAAAATTGCTCGTGTTCTTTCTTTAATTACACTTTCGGTAATTGAATAAATTGGATTTTAATTAAAATTGGTAAATTGCTAAAAAATGGATCTAGCAATTGCTTTCATTGTGCTTTATTTATATGTTCAGTGAGAATTTGAGAAAATATCTATATTTGCAGGCAATGGATTTTCTAAGAGAAGGTGGATCAGTTACATTCCACCTTTACTTGATGGGATGAACTACTCGTGTTGGAAAGTTCGAATAAAGGCATTCATTAAGGTGATTGAGACTGGCTAGACACATCCTACCGCCACGGACGTCGAGAAGAATGTTATTCCTAAACATGAGGAAAACTGCTCCAGTAAGGAAGACGAATTGGCCAACAACAAATGCCATCTTCAATGCTATTGATGCCAATCATTTGAAGCTTATCTCAATGTGGGAGTTAGCCAAGGAGGCATGGACCATTTTACACACTGCTCATAAAAGTGCCTCAGCTGTAAAGCTCTGAAAGCTTCGGATCTTGGCCACCGGGTTCGAAAATTTAAGGATGCATAAGAATGAAACAAAAGTTAAATTTAATTCTAAACTGCATAAGAATGAAACAAAAGTTTAATTTAATTCTAAATTGTGTGACGTAGCTAATGAACTCTTTTTCTTGTAGAAAATTATCAAAATAACCCAACTGTTAAATGTAGCAAATTTTTTATTAGCAAAAAGATCTTAAAAGTTTGAAGATGACTCAAAGATGAAACCATTGTTCTAATATATATATTTGGAATGATGCATTGAATATAACGACTTGCACCTCCATTTGGAATAATGTCCACACAATTTTACTTTTGGACATTACTTTGAAAGGCCTTATACCATTTGTAATGACCCTGTTTACATGACCGTTTATTACATACTCTTAAACTTAACTTAAAATACTCATATAAGCAGAATAATTTTTACGAAATAATATTTTCATAAAACATATTAATAACAAATTCATTAAAATATTTTGTAACTTAAAAAAAATCTTCTAAACGACTCTTAATAAGAAATCATCACAAATTTGTATTTCAAATACTACTTAAAACCTCTAAGGTTGTTTAATTACAACCTCAGTCTTCAATAACATACATACATATACACTTGAATCTCGTGAATCGTAAATACACGATTTTTTTTAATCTTACTGCAGAAGGTTTATTCGTGAGCGGTATCCATTCACATCTCCACCATTCATCCGCCGCTTGCCACTGCCCATCAAGAATTGCTAATAGGTTTCTTACCTACAACATGAACATATATGAATGAGCTTTCGCTCAGCAAGTAAGAACTATATCTCGCAAAACAATTGAAAATACATATAAAAAAATATGCATGTTCCAGTTATGCTTAATTATGATCATGTCTTATTAAACTCTTATTATCTTTCTAAACATGATGGGCCCGAGTATTCATACCAGTTGCTCGCGATCATCAGAAAGTTAGGGTTTGCAAGGACCCAACAACGCTGTGATTATAAAGTACGCTGAATGCCTCTCTTGCAGAGGTCTTTGAATCTGTACTAAACTGAATATCTTCCTCATGGAGAACTTGATTACCTCTCTTGCGGAGACTGGTATGACACTCAATTTTGTTCTTATATGTTTCACTAGACTTATTAGTGAGTATGCAGTATGACATGACATCGTACACTATAGCACAATGCAATGTCTTATAAATTTATCTACTTATACATAAGGAGCCCAGGTGTTCGTACCAGTTGCGCGCAATCATCGGGAAGTTAGGGTTTACGAAGGTCCCTAACAACACCGTAATCTTAGTTACTATCCTGGATTATTTTCCCTTGTATAGGTATAGTAATTGGTCTCCCTTATGGAGTCTTAATTACCTCTCTCTTAGAGGCTGGTATGACACTCAACTGAACTTATTTATTTCGCTTTTCTTATTGTGTGAATGCTGTCATGACCAAGAAATTTATCAGAATTATTGTATAGGATAATATTTCCTAGAATCCTTTGTATCATTAATATAAATACTTTTATGATAAGTATTTGTTGATATATGTATGGAATAGCAAGTTATAAGCTAAACTTCATAAATTTCTGAACTACGATGCAGTTACCGATTTTCGGACTGTATTTAAGAAAGAAGTATGGAATGTCATGTTAAGCCCACAAGTGGGTAAACACATGTGTGATAAGTTTAAGAAATGAAAAAGAATTGAAAGACGTCAATTCTAGGGTTTTAGAAACGATTGGAACGAAAAACGGATGAAAAAGGGGTTCATAAGGCCGAACCGAGAAAATTGGGGTTTCGACTGATTTGAGTTGACCAAGTCAAAATTTGTTGACCTAGAGTCAACCAAAATGTCGCCCTTAAAAAGTTAGTCAATAATGGTCAAAGTTAACTAAGTTGACCGTCTGTCTGAAAAACGCGTACCAGATAGGAACTAAACTGAACTAAAATAGGATAATTATTAAATGATCAATGGTTGAGATTAAAAGTGAAAAATTGGATGAAGAGCTGAGATTTAGCCATGTGGCATCCTAAGGTGGCCGGCCAAGACTTAATGGAGAAGAAAATGAAAGATATTTTTGAGATATTTTGTTGAATTTTGCAAAAAATTCCTTAGAAAAGTCAAAATTGGATTTTTAGACTTTTGTTTTATGTGGTGGTTAGTTCATGAATGGTTTATTACTTGAGAAATGCTCATTTCTCATGCATAAGAATAGAGAGCATCAGCCAATAGAGAAGGAGAGGAAAAAAAATTCCAAAGTGAAGAAAAACGATATTTAAGTGGAAATCGTCGAATCTACCGAGGAATAACGTCACTGAAGCTTGTTCTTCAATCTCTAAGGTAAGATTTCAAGTTTTTCCTCTCAATTCCTTACCATGGCTGCACGTGAAAGAAGGGTAAAAAGCATGAAATTTTTTTTTACTTAAGATGATGGTTAGCTTGTGATGATTAAGGAACTTGATAACTAGTGAATTAGGGATGAATTCTAGGTTATTGAGCTTTTGTTTCTAGTGATTTTTGGTTTGGAGAAATTTTATGGATATATGAGGAAACCCAAGAAATTGTTGTGTAATTGAAAAAGAAAGTATGTGAATGGTGTTTGGTGGTGGAAACAATGGATAAAACGAGCTAAGGTTATCTCGGGAAACATGGAGAAATAGGCGAAACTCTGCCAAAATTTAGTTTGAACATTTTTGAACTAAAACTGGATTTCAAGAAGAGTAAGGGATTAAAGTATGAAAACTAAGTCGATTCAAAAATCAGTGATGTATAGAAACCGAACACAACGAGAATTCACAGTTTTTGACCGAAACTGAAAAATTAGGCCTATGACTGAGTAACTTGCACGGTTTTAGTGTAAATTCTTGAGATAGGAAATATTTTGGGATTAAATACCAAATATAAGGATTGTAGACCTTTCCGAAGTAAATTTCAATGTAATTATTGATCTAAGATTTTGAATCTAATGATCGGAAAATTTATGCAATAAGATCGATTAACGATTGAAGTTGGAAAGCATCAAGTGAGACAAAGGACGCGTTGTTAGCGAAACTTTGGCAAGTACAATAGTTTTTCTATGGCTACATCACGAACAAGCTTACTTTTCTATGTTGCACAAAAATTGTGCATATGGATGTTAGATACAATGAGAATGTTAGATACTATGTTAAGCATGTATTTACAAGACTTAAGTAGCCGTAGAAATTTATTCTGTGAAAAGTATGTATCGATGTTAAGTCAAGGTCAAGTTAAGAGAAAAAGTTAAACTTTAACAAAAAGTTAATCTCATGACAAATTGCTCAAAAATGCACAAATTCATAAGATTTAACTAAAAAGTTACCATTTTAATGAGAAAATTGATAAACGGTAAGAGACCAAACATCTTGTTTGTACCAGCCTTCGAATGAAAGGTTATTATGAGACTATGAAACAAATGAAAATCGTGACTGAGTTGGATTGGTTAGCTACCCCACTCCTCACTGGTTATGCGTGCTATGGTACAACAAGACAGGGCCCATAAGAAGTAAAAGACAAGAAAATGAAACACGGAAATCATTCCATATAAAGGTATGATATCCATAAAGAAGAATGAAAAAAATGAGAAACACAAAATGAAAGTCGGTCAAAACATAAAAATACAATATGATCGACTATAATGAGATGAAAGCTGAACAAAGTATGAAATGAAAGAAGAAGAACATAAACCATACATGTTTTAGTAATACAGAATGTATTAGAATATATGACATGAATGCATATATGGGTATGCATAATTATTGCATCTATTATGACCTATTGATACTTGCTGAGCGAAAGCTCATTAAGTTTGTTCGTGCTGTAGGAAGCTCGGGTAATGCACTGGCTCCCTAAAAAATATTGCTGGGCATGCAGAGAGGATGTAGCAGTGGAGTGTGGGTAAGTGGGTTGTGTATGCATCACGTGTTTTAGAAACACTGTTGAACTTTATGTGTAAAAAGTAAATAGTGTTTTATGAATGTAGATGACTTATGTAACGAAAGCTGAGTTCACGAGACAATGATGCTATGTATAGCAACCTCTAGTCACAAGGTATGATTAATGTAATAGAATGCTACAACATTTCACGAGAATGCTATAGCATTTCATGAATAGTTGAAAACAGAATACTACAACATTTCACGAGAGGGCTACAACATTTCATGAATAGTTGAAAACGGAATGCTACAGCATTTCACGAGAATGCTACAGCATTTCATGAATAGTTGAAAATGGAATGCTACAGCATTTCACGAATAGTTGAAAACAGAATGTTGCAGCATTTTATGAATTAAAATAGAATGCTAGCTAAATGCTACAACATTTAGACTTACATGGTAAAAAAAAAAAAAGGGCCTGAATTTTGAAGAGGTTATAACTAGTGAGTAGTAGAGGTTAAGAAAAAGTATGAACATAGGATAATGATCAAAAGTTAGGGTCATCACAAATGCAGTATGATATATTACTCCATAACATCACATTCATGAACATACTTATACTGAACGTACCATGAGTACGCAAATATAATTTATCATCGCATAACATCTCATTTACCATACAACATACTGAGTCATAGACATAATATTTTTCATCAAAGCATATCATGACATAACACTAATCATGCATCTTCATAGTTTTCATAAATCATTTGAAAGCACTTTAAATTGAAAATCGTAGTTTTCATACTGTAGGCGAGATTCCTACTTACATGATTTCTAGTAAAGCAGAATCCTCTACTCGCCCACGTCTACTATCCTCTACTGCTAAGTTCTATAAAGGACCAGCCATTAAGAGGGTGAGGTTAACTTTTCGTATGCTATATTTATTTAGCATAGCCATAAAGGAATTAAATCCTTTCCTAGAACGTATTTATCCTTTTTCTTAAGGATCATAAAAATTTGTGATTCTATTATAAGGATTAATAAAATCTTCATAATTCTGTCTTCCTTAATTGCCTTTAAAAATCCGTGCTAAATTGATAATTAATTAATTAATTTAATAATTAATTAATTATCATATTAATATAATAAGTCTAACAATTTTAGTTAATTAGTTTTAGTAATTAATTAACCCTCTTATTCATATACTTGGTCTACATAATTTAGTTAATTAATTTTGATAATTAATTAACTTCCTTAACCAAATTATAAGTTTAAAATAATTTAATTAATTATATTAAATTAATTAATTATTATCCATAAATTAAACTTTTAATAAACTTTACCATATTTGATGGGCTCATAATAGAGTTGAGGCCCTATTTAATGTCGTAACATTAAGGGTTTGGCGTATCAGCTTTTTATGCTTTTCGCTTTCACGCTTATTTAAAAACTGTTATGTTTTAATGGAAAACTATATACGACGTTTAACATAAACATAACCATAATTCGTGAATCTCATAATTAATGAATTTCATAAAAATCATACGCTTTAAATGACTATCTTACTTAAACTGTAGGCGTGGTTTGCATTGGCCTTGATTCTGAGATAAGCGATCCCGGTAGTACTTCGTCAGTCGTGTCGCACTGCATACTTCCTTAAAACTGGTACCGGGATAAACCTCAAGCACTATGAATGATCCATTAGAATCATTGAAGCAATACACATTCAATTCTGAACTTCAACAAATTCATTCGATCCTGTCACGCCCCTCAAACGGGGTGGGTGATGTGGAGCTTGATTAGGGGATTAATAAAGCAGATTCCCAAACGAGCCCCACTTAACTTGATTAAAATATGAATAAATTACAAAATTCTGAGCCTCAAACAACACACAGGGCTCCACCCATAGGACATACAGTATCGTACATACATGTACTTGTAAATAATCATTACAACAGACATCGACCACAGTCTAGAAATCCAAATATCATAGTTTACAGAATTCACCAATTTCTTACATTTATATCCTAGAGGATGAACATAATCCTCACTTGATCAACCGGTAGCAATGATCCAGCTACCCCGCACCGCTCCTAGAATCTCCTGGTAGGGGTTTAACATTTATAAAACAAATAAAACGTGAGCAAAAGGCCTAGTAGGATATAATTTAAAATGACTTTAAAATAAATGAATAATAAGTAAATGAGCGAGTAAATAAATAGATGAGTAAGTAAATAAATAGGCATTCAGTTCCAACAGACAGTCGGAACCTAACATCCTTTTTCTCAAAGGAAATATATATAAAATCTCCATATTACAGGCATCAGCAACTAATGGATTCAAATTACTTACACAGCCAAGTGCCTAGCCTACCCGGACCAAGCTACGGGTTCTGCCCCCGAGGATGCACTCTCCACATCCTATCTAGGCCATTAGTAATATTTTCTTTACCGGTTCGCAAGACCTCTTGTCTTAAGAAATCATTTATTAACTTCATGAAATCGTTATTATGACCCCACAAACTACTCAAGTCGCGGGCCCTATGAACTGGACAAGCCATGAGGTTCCATGAACTAACAAGCCATGGATTCCATGGACAGGACAAGCCATGGACTCCATGAACTAAACAAGCCATGGTTTTCAAATGGTTTTCTTTCGTAAATAAGCCCTTTTCTTTAAAATATTTACAAGGCCAAAATTCTTTCTTTGAAAATCAGGCTCACAAGGAAAAAGGGGAAGAAATCCTACCTCATAATACCAAACCTGGGACTAGCATTGCCTTCTACCGGCTTCCGCTTCCTCAAGCCCCTTCAATCTGAATCCTCAGCTAGCACTGATACAAAATGACACTTTAGGATCAATTCTCATTCCTAAAGTAATTCAATCTCAATTATATACCAAGATTTCCAATTAGTGTGCGCTAATCCAATTTCATGTTTCAAATCACCATTCCAAGGGGTTTCAATCCCAAAACAAGGGTTAAATATGCTAATCCATTTATCCCAAGTCCCCAAATAAAGCTAATTTGAGTTCTCCCCGAAAACAGAGGTCAAAACATCAATTTCAGGCCAAATAGGGTCGAACCCTGTGTCAACCGGTCGATCGGTCGACTGGTGGTGTGCAATCCGGTCGATCGAACAGGTCGACCGGTCAGGCCAATACAATTCGGTCGACCGCACAGGTCGACCGGTGAAGAAAGCTCGTGAAATCAGTCCAAAAGCATGCAATCTCAGTCCCAAATCGAAATATTTCAAAGGAAAACCACTAGATCCGAGTTCTAGGTACTAAATCAAGTCCATAGAACCCAAGATCTCCAAATTCCTACCAAGGTTTTACTCAAAAATCCATGAAAATCTGTTTGGACCAAAAGTGGGTTTTGAAATCCAAAAATTCAATATTCAAGAAAGGGATTTTCAGAAATCTTACCTTGAATCCTTCTCTTGATGTTGAAAACTTCTTTAAATCTTCCTTTGGTTCAAGATCCGTTCGATTTGAGAAAAAAATGGAAGGGAGAGAAAGAGAGAGAGCACGGGAGTGAGAGTGAAGAAAGGGAGAGAGACGCACGGGAAAGAAAAGAAAAGGAAGGATAGGAAAAGGAAAGAAAAAAAGGAAAAGAAAAAGAAAAGGAAGGACATGTGTCACAAATTTAAAAGACAGTCCAGAAATGTGCCCATACACACTCCTAGGAAAAATATAAATTCTGTGAATATTTAAATACCTTGGAATTATTTAAATCCATTAGTCAGAAACATCTATTAATTAATAATCAATTAATTAATCCAGATTACACACACTAATAATCTCAATTACCTTAACTAATCTCATTTAATTCTTCAGGGTGTTACAGATTCACCACAATCTACGTGCACCTGTGCCGGTCCACCTTTTAACGAAGTGAAATTAGCACGAATAGAGGCCACTGTTGCGTTCAATACGTCAAAACAAATTAGGATATTATCTCAGATCTTTGATCGAACGTCAGTGGTGGCACGTGGCAGTACGTGCGGCCGATCCGGTGGTTGGACAGTGATGAACTTCGGATCCCACCAATTTTTGACCTCCTGAGTTCAATGGGGGAATCAATTTCACAAAATTTGGCCTCTAACTGGTCATATTGAACTCAATAGGTAAAATCTGGTGACTTTGATCTTGATTCTCCGATTATGAAATCTCAAAATTTGTTGAGGGCTTTTGTTATCCACTTCCTTCTGAGTGTTTTGACACCAAAATCAGGACGATCTAACGGTTAGATCGTTGGTACCACCCTCCATCACAATAGCGGTGGTGGCAAGCTCCCATTTATGGCAAACAGAGGCAGATTCGGGCAGCTAAGGGTTGCTTCGTGCTCTACGTAATCCTCTGAGTCTAACGGTACCGGCGGTGTCATCAACGAATGCCAGAATAGTGCTCAATGGAGACGAGGCGTAACAACCGAAATGCGTGGCTCATGGGAGATAGCTCCGGCAAGAATTGATGGATGCCGCTGGTTGGGCTTTCTTCGTCTCTTTGAGCTGAGTCCATATAGACTGGAATCACCTCAATCGGAGGTCGGATGAGGAAGTTATCACGGCAGGAAGAAATGGGTTTGGCTCTTTTTTCGGCGACTGTAGTGACTACCGGACGAGTTGGAGGTCGTACACATGTTGTTGTGCTCAGCTCATTGAGAGCTTCGCGATGATCAGGGAGGTGTCAGAAAATGATGCCAGAATATCTATCAGAGATGGTGGCCGGCGTGGTGAGAGAGGGGAAAGAGAGAGATGTGGGAGAGGGGAAAGAGAGAGTGAACGAGAAGAAGAGAGAGAGTGAATGAATCTTAGACCCGTTCATTTCACCAATTTAAATTTTCAGTTTTAAGTTTTTACAGTTAAAAGCTCTTAAAAAATGTCACATCTAACTTTTTCTGCTATAGTTAAAAACTCTCAGAAAATGTCACATCTCAGCTTGAATCCGCGAAGCAAACGAGGCCATAATAATTTCACTAAGTACAATGTCTAATCAAGGTCAAATTATGTGTTTGATCTTATCTTTAAAGATTCCCTCAAAATAGATGAAATTTGTGCTGATTGGAGGTAATTAGCGTAGTTGACGTAAATTAATCTACCACTTATTGTCCGATGTTATTTCGAGTAATCTAATACTTATTTCAAATCTAAATCGTGTAATACAATCGGATTGTCCAAGTCTAAAAATTTTTCTAGACTAATTACCATCTTAAATTGACTTTTCTGCATTTTACCTTGAAAATGACATCATTACTAACAATGTCAATCCTGAGTTCGGATAGCATTTTTTTCTTATTGTAAATGTTATTCGCTTAACTTTGATTTAACTAATTGGCAATTAAGATTTTCTTGAGTGTTAGAGTGTTTCTCGGTACACTGCTAACATCATACTGCACTTGAAAATTCTTATAATTGAAATTCTCAAGGCACTTTCGGATTAAAATTCTTTCCGTCTAAAATTGCGGTAAGAATTATCAACCAAACTAATTGATCAGGAAAAGTGAATTTAACTTAAAACTTACTATATAATTTTAGAATATTTACATTAATTCCATAAATTCTTTATTCGCGAAATCAAACATAATATTTTCTAGGAAATTTCTTGATTTAAATATGCAAATTACATTATTTAATTTTAGGATTTTTTCGGTCATTACACCATTGGAGGTGGAGATTTTACTATTGGGAGTGCATGAGTCTAAACTGTTACCTCTTACTCTTGATAAAAATCCTTTAGTTAGTGTAATTATTTAACTAAAAAAGTTATGAATCAAGATCAGTAAAAATCCTAACCATGCACTTTCAAGGATATTTGTCAAGATTGTCCTCACTTATAACATTCCTAAGATGATGTGAGACTGTACAACTTACTCTATTTTGACCATTTTGCCTTGATGATTGTTAGATTGAATGATGTATCATGTATAGAAAAAACAACCCAAATCTTAGATGTAACAAAAATGCCACCATTTTTCAAATTTCAAAGATGTGACCATGTTTCGAATATTCAAAGACGCAAGTTCTTTAATAGCAAGAATTTCAATTTCTTTGAAAACTTGAAGATGATTCTTAAATGTAACTATTTTGAATGTAGAAAATTCGTTATTAGAAAAAATGTACTATTTTTCAAACGTTAAAAAAATGCAAACTCTTTATTAGCAAAAATTTTCAAACTTTTTGAAATGTTGAAGGTGACTCAAAGATGTAACCATTTATCTAACATAGAGCTAAATGATGCATTGAATGGTGTTTCACATGTAGAAAAACAACCCAACTCTTAAATGTAGCAAATTTTTTATTGGACATAACTGAGTTGTTTGGTGTCACAGTTAGAAAAAAGGGATGTTTGCATTTGCTTCCCATTAATGCTTATGACTTGTCACCTATATGACAAACCTCTCTACGAGCACAAACTAGCATGTAATTTTTAATTTTTACAGTTGTAGTTCACATTATCCTTTGTTATCGTTAATAGAGCCCAGAAAACCACTACTGTTGGCTGAGTGAATATGTAATTTGCCTTTATGGCTAGCACGATGTCTGCGAGCATCCTATCAAATAAGGTTTCATCTAGTGATTGTTTATCACATTTGCTGATTTCTTTAGAGACAATATGCGTTGTTGTTTTTTTTACCTGATATTAGTAATTTAAAACAGAAAACCTGGAGAGAAAATTTCACAAATAGGGGATGACAAAAAAAAAAAAAAACAAAAACAAAAAAAAAAAAATCCTGAACGACATAAAAATTATCGAGTAATTCAATCTTAAAGCACTGGATTCTCCAAATTCTCTAGAAATTTAGGTGGATGGCCAGTTTTAGCCGAACCTTTTCTTTTAGTTAAAAGGCCAGTTTTTTATGGGGTTTTACAATGGTCAATAACTAATGTACTAATAGTTTGTCATTAATAGACCGGTCTATCAGTGATTTACTAATGTTCATTCACTAATTTACAAAGACCAGCTATAATTAACAGATTGGTAAATTATTGATTAACTTTGGTTAATCACTTACTGCTATTGAGTTAGTTATGAACCATGAAGTTATTCAGTTGCTAAACCATGAATCCGTTCATCACTAATTAACCATTTCTACGATAAATCAGTTACAGTTGAACAGTACTTGATTCCCACTCCTTACCTTTGTCCAAATATTTGAGATGAATAAGAAAGATGGTTTTGGACTTTTTTCTCTACTGTTATCCTCTGCTTTTGGTTTTACAATTAGAAAAGCGTTTTAATTATTGGACCGTAGGTCACATGTATAATGTTGCTTTGAATACCCTTCTTATTTATGTATTACTATATCGGACATGTTTTTCGGAAAAATTATCCAATACCAGAAGTTCACTAGTTAATAATGCTCAATGTGTACCATAACGATCATTGTTGGTAAGCAAAGCAAAGATCAAGATTTGACTACATATATATATATATATATATATATATATCATTAGTAATAAGAGTTGCCTAGATTTTAGGACGTATTGATCTGGAGGATTTGTGTCCTTCTGCTAAAAACATAGGATAAATGAAATCAAAACGAATCGGTAAGTTGAAATGGAAAATTGCAATAAGAAAACACAATTACAAAGTACAACAAAAAAAATATTAAAATCACAATAACAGAGATAGGAAGATGGTTGTTAAACAGAATGGAATTGAGGCTCGTGTATCACACGGTGTCCTTAATGAAGATTTGACCCTCACCATTGGAGTTTGAGGAATTCCTAGTGTCTGTCTTCCAGGATACAATGGTGAACGAGAAACTTTAGTACACAACGAAGCTTCTCCGGCGAACTTCGAAAGAAACCAAGCTCTATCACACTAAGAATAACCTAGACTAGGAGTGGAGAAATATCTTAGACTTTCTGAGAATTTGTGTGTCGCAAAACAATGAGAAGGTGTGACGACCCATAGCCCCATCTAGTATGATATTATCTAATTTGGGCCTGAGCCCACACGGTTTTGTTCTTGGGCTTCGCTCTAAAAATTCTCATACTATTGGGAGATAGATGATATTGTCTAATTTGGACCTGAGCCCGCACGGTTTTGTTATTGGGTTTCGCTCTAAAAATTCTCATACTATTAGGAGATGGTATCATTCCTTATAAATCAAGACCTATCTCTATCCACAGGTGATGTGGGATTGCATTACTTACTATTATTTTGGCCTTGCGCCTCAATGGATTGATGGTTGTCACAATCACCTCATTTTATGGGGCCCAACATCCTCGTTGGCCACACTTTCAGCTGGGTATATGCTGTGATACCATATGTAACGATCTGCACCTTCACCTGGTATGATATTGTTTGCTTTGAGTCTGAGTTCGCAAGATTTTACTCTTGGGCTTCACCCTAAAAAGTCTCATACCATTGAGAAGTGGTGTCATTCCTTATAAACCTAGGCCTCTCTCCATTCTCAGGCTATGTGGGACTGTACAACTTACCGTTTTCTTGGCCTTGTGCCTTAAGGAATTGATGGTTGTCACAAATGAGTGAAACCCAAGAGCAAAATTATAAAGACTTTGGCCTAAAGCAGACAATATCATATTAAGTAGGGGTGCGAGTCATTACAGAAGGGACGCCAAATATTAATAATAATTCAGGATGGCTGCTGGTGCTCTCAGCTTTTAGTTCTGGATTAAAAGCCATTTTTAATCCAGATTATTTCGGCAGCAAAATATCCTTACATTTCATTACTTATTTCAACTTGGCATTTGCTTCTTCAGTAGCTTATTCGGACCGCAAGCTCCTCCTATCTCTATCATTGGACTCTCCTGTGCCAAAGGACAGCAAGCCCCTCCTATCTCTCTCATTGGACTTTCCTGTGCCAAATAAAGAAGAGAAAAGTCATTGAAATTGCTTCTTCATCAAGTTGTTGTTCCAAATATATATGACACGTTTAAGCCTTCCAATTATTGTGGTGCATTGTTGACCAAGAAAAACTATATTTTTGTTTTCAACTGATTCTTGGGTTGAATTGTATGCAATAGGGAATTATACATAATTTTAATAGCAAATTACTACTGATTCACTTTCAGGGCATCTTTTTTTTTTGGGAGTATGACAAATGTTACAGTTACGGAGTGGGCAATGGTAGAAGTGACAAAAAAACCAAGAGCGATAACGTGCTAGTCGCATTGCAAATTCTGTCCATATTTTGAGCTCCGTTATCAATTTGACCATAGTTGCAAGGAATTTTAGTAAATTGCCAAGATGATGTTAAGGGACTAAATTATCAAAACTGCAAACTTGAGGGAGTGCCCGTAAAAATAAAAAAATAAAAAAATAAAAAAAAAAAAAAGCGTTGTTGTTGTTGTATTGTTTGCGTTTGCGTTTTTTTTTTTTTTCCATTTATTTTCGTGCGCATGAGCCCTTCCTAGATTATCTTTTCTTCTACGTAAGTTGCGTAAAAACTGAAATTGATTGGTGGTTCTATGACAAGGTACCATATTTTCCACAATATCATTTTGAACTTTAATCACACTAAATGGAGTAATAAGACTACAATTCATCCAATTTTTTTAATACGCACTTTCTATTTTCAAATTGTTGGGTTTGACTTAATTAAACAATCATATCTGTCAGACTTTTGCAGGTTTATGTCGCACTTTCTACTTTTCAACTGCGTGAATTGTTATTCTTATTATTTTTTTATGCACTTGCCGTTAAGAACATATATATTTTATGAAACCAAATATATCCCATTATGGACCTTCTAAATTATAAGTCTACGGAGTTAATATCTATATAAAGATAACAATGGTATAATTCTAAATCATTAAATAATTTTGCCTCCTTCGCCCAATCTTTCTCGGCACTTCCTTCATGGATCTCCAACATCCCATCTTACCAATCCTTCTCCCTTTCTTCCTCTTTTTGTTCATGGTGTTGAGCATACTGAAAAGATCATACAAAACCAGTAACTCTTCTTTGAAACTACCCCCGGGACCATGCAAGTTGCCCATAATTGGAAATATGCATCAGCTTGTAGGCTCTTTGCCTCATCACGCATTAAGAGACTTGGCCAGGAAATATGGACCCCTGATGAGCATAAGAATGGGACAGCTTCCAATTGTTGTAGTCTCATCGCCGGAGTTTGCAAAAGAGGTTATGAGAACACATGACACCATCTTTGCATTTAGGCCCCACGTTCTTGTTTCACGGATCGTGTTCTACAATTCTACTGACCTCATTTCTGCTCCGTATGGCGAGTATTGGAGACAACTTCGAAAAATTTGCATACAGGAGCTTTTGAGCCCGGCGAGGGTTCAATCGTTTAGACCAATTAGAGAGGAAGAGATGTTCAATCTCATGGAATGGATTGCTTCGAATGTTGGCTCTTCTATCAATCTCACTGAAAGAATCCACTCCTCTACTTACAACATCACGTCGCGAGCAGCCTTCGGAAAGAAAAGCAAAGATCAAGAGGAATTTATAACACTTGTGATTGAAGTTGCAAAGATATTAGGAGGCTTTGATCTGGAGGATTTGTTTCCTTCTTTCGGTTTTCTTGATCCTCTCATCTTCGGCACACGAGCTAAATTTGAGAGGCTGCATCAAAGGGCCGATAGGATAATCGAAAACATCATCAAGGAACATAAGGAGAAGAAGCCAACAGCAAAAAGTGGTGAAAGTCATACAATCACAGAAGATCTAGTTGATGTTCTCCTGAAGTTTTGTAACAATGACCTTGGCTTTTCCCTAACAACTGACGATGTCAAAGCAGTCATATGGGTAAGTATATTCCATTTCTGTTGCATAATATCCTTATATTTCATTACCTATTTCCACTTGGCGCTTCTTCAATTGCTTATTCGAACCGCAACGTCTCCTATCTCTTCATTGGACTACCTTATGCCAAATAAAGAAGAGAAAAGACATTGGATTTGCTTCTTTAATAACTATTTGTTCCAAAGATATATGACTTGTTTATGCCTTCGAATTATTGTGCTGCATTGTTGACCAAGGAAAACCATTTTTTTTTTTTCACCTGATTCTTTGGCTAAATTGTATGCACTAGGAAAATATACTGAATATTAATTGCAAAATACTAATCTTTAACTTTCAGGACATCTTTTCTGCTGGGAGCACGACAACTGCTACAGCTGCGGAGTGGGCAATGGTAGAAATGATAAAGAATCCAAGAGTGATGAAAAAAGCTCAGAATGAAGTGAGACAAGTCTTTAATAGAAAAGGGTCGGTTGATGAAACCGTGCTTAGTGAGATGAAATATTTAAAATGTGTTGTCAAAGAGACACTGAGGTTACACCCTTCTGCTCCTTTATTACTTCCAAGAGAATCTCAAGAGAAATGTGAGATTAATGGTTACGAGATACCGGTGAAAACCAGGGTCATAGTTAATGCATGGGCAATAGGAAGAGACCCTAAATATTGGACCGAACCAGATAGTTTTTTGCCAGAGAGGTTTCTTGATTGTCCGATTGACTTCAAAGGAACAAATTTTGAGTACATACCATTTGGGGCGGGAAGGAGAATATGCCCAGGCATGTCGTTTGGTCTGATTAATGTTGAGCTTTTTCTAGCAATGTTCCTTTACCATTTTGATTGGAAACTCCCCAGTGGAGTGAATCACGAAGACTTGGACATGACTGAGTTGTTTGGTGTAACAGTTAGAAGAAAGGAAGGTTTGCACTTGATTCCCAGTGCTTATGACTTGTCACCTATACAACAAACCTCTACGAGCACAAACTAACGTGTAATTTTTGGTTTTTACTGTTGTAGTTCACATTATCCTTTGTTATCATTAATAAAGCTCAGAAAACCACTTGTGTTGGCTGAGTGAAGTTGTAATTTTGCTTTTATGGCTTGCATGATGTCTGCGAGCATCCTATCAAATAAGGTTTCATCTAGTGATTGTTTATCATATTTGCTGTTTTCTTTAGAGACTTATACGTTGTTGTTGCTGTTTTTCTTTTAAACCTGGAGAGGAAATTTCACAAATAGGGGATAACAAAAAATAATAATAATAATAAAAATAAAAATAAAAAATAAAAAAATAAAAAAACTGAAAGACATAAAAATTATTGAGTAATTCACTCTTAAAGCATTGGATTCTCCAAATTCTCTAGAAATTTAGGTGGATGGCCAGTTTTAGCCGAACGTTTTCTTTAGTTAAAAGGCCAGTTTTCTTATGGGGTTTTACAATGGTCAATTACTAATATACTATTAGCTTCTCATTAATAGACCGGTCTATCAATGATTTACCAATGTTCGTTCACTAATTTATAAAGGACCTATCATTGATAGATTGGTAAATTATTGATTAACTTTGGTTAATCACTTACTGATATTGAGTTAGCCATGAACCACCAAGTTATTCAGTGCTAAACCATGAATCCGTTCATCACTAATTAACCATTTCTACCATAAATCAGTTACAGTTGAACAATACTTGATTCCCATTCCTTAGCTTTGTCCAAATATTTGAGATGAATAAGAAAGATGGTTTTGGGTTATTTCTCTTCTGTTCCTCTGCTTTTGGTTTTACAATTAGAAAAGGGTTTTAATTATTGGACCGTAGGTCACATGTATAATGTTGCATTGAATACCCTTCTTATTTATGTATTACTATGTCGGATATGTTTTTTCTGAAAATTTATCTAATACCAGAAGTTCACAAGTAAATATTGCTAAATGTCTACCATAACGATCATTGTTGGTAAGCAAAGCAAAGATCAAGATTTGACTACACATATATATCATTAGTAATAAGAGTTCCGAAGATTTTAGGACGTATTGATCTGGAGGATTTGTTTCCTTCTGTTAAAAACATAGGATAAATGAAATCAAAACGAATCGGTAAATTGAAATCGAAAATTGCTATAAGCAAACACAATTACAAAGTACCACAACAAAATATTAAAATCACAATAACAAAGATAGGAAGATCGTTGTTAAACAAAATGGAACTGAAGCTTGTGTATCACACGTACCACACGGTATCCTTAATGAAGATTCGACCCTCACCATTGGAGTCTTAGGAAATCCGGCGTCTGTCTCCCAGGATACAACGGTCAACGAGAAACTTTGATATGCAACGAAGCTTCACGGTGAACTTCGAAAGTAACCAAGCTATATCACACTGAGAAAAACCTAGACTAGGAGCGGAGAAATATCTTTGAATTTCTGAGAATTTCCATGTCTCAAAACAATGTGAAGGTGCAATGACCCACAACTCCACTTAGTATGATATTGTTCGATTTAGACCTAAGCCCGCACGATTTTGCTCTTGGGCTTCACTCCGAAAAGCCTCATACCATTGGAAAGTGGTGTCCTTCCTTATAAACCAAGACCTATCTGTATCCCCAGGTGATGTGGGACTACACTACTTACCCTTTGTTTGGCCTTGTACCTCAAGGAATATATGGCTGTCACAATCACCCCATTCTATGGGGCCCAAGATCCTCGTTAGCCACACTTTTGGCTGGGTACAAAATCTGATACCATATGTAACGACCCGCACCCCCACCTGGTATGATATTATTCACTTTAAGCCTAAACTCACTTGATTTTACTCTTGGTCACCAAGAAAATCTCAAAATTTAAATAATGCAATTCATGTATTTAAGTCAAGGATTTTTCCTGGAAAAAAATATATTATGTATATTTTCTGATTGAAGGATTTATGGAATTAACATCTGTATTCTTAAATTCTGTAGCAGATTTCATATTAAGTTCATGTTTTTGCGATCAAGTAAATTCGATCGATAAATTCTCACCGTACTTTAAACAGAAGAATTCTCAGTACAGATATAGTTTGAAAATCTTAATTCCAAGAATCTCCAAGTGCAAAACAAACTAGCATCCAGTGAGAAAATTACAGTCAGTATAATTTTGAACAGTTTCAAAGAGAAACTTAAGAGAGTGGACAAAAGTACAAGGGGTAGGTTATATTTTTCTCTCTCCTTCTCCACTTGGCCGGCTATGCATAGTGAAATTAGAGCCAAAATTTGGCTAGTTGAGTGTGCTAGAGGGTTTCATGTTAAGGTGGGATATGATGGTAGTAGTTGAAGGGGAAATCATGGCATACTTGCTCCTTCTTTTCTCCACCTAGAACTGGCCATGCTTAGGGGATTTGAACTCAAAATCTAGTTGAATTAATGGAGTGGATTTGGTGCTAAAAAAAGGACTACCAACTTATCTATAAAAGGAGCCATCATAAGCTAGGCCTCATTTTTACTCTTCTCATTTTCTCTCCACCCCAAAACCGGCCACACTACACCAATCCCCTTTCAAAAATTTTCTCTCACTCTCTTAACCTTAAGCCACTAGCAAACAATAGAAGAAGAAGAAGGAAATCAAAAGATTCTAGGAGGAGTCTAGTCAAGCATTTCTCCAAGGGTATAAACTCTAAATCCTCTCTTTCTCATGTTTTAGTAAAGTTTGAAATGTAGAAATATTCCTCTCAAATTTCCTTATACTCTTCTAGTTCCAAGCCATTAACAAACCTTAGAGGAAAAAGGAGGTGATCAAGTGTTCTAGGAGGAGCCTAACCAAGGATTTTCTTCAAGGGTATAATTCTAAACTTTTCTCCTATATTTTCCTACCAAAAATCTAGTTGGGAATCAAGGATGTAATTTGTGGTTCTTGAGGAGATAAGTTGTAATAAGAGTGTGTGAGTTTTATGTTGGTTTTGTGTGTTTTGAGGTTAGTTTGATGTGGTATGCTTATGTTTGATTTAAGTTGCTTATTTTGGGTTGAAGGAAAAATTTTCCGGTTAATTTGAACGCGAAAATAAGCACCCTAGAGCGAGATTTTTCAGTATTTCTAAACTTGAACTTATAGTTCTCGATGTTTTGAATGTTTTTCTGTAAATATGACAACCTAACTTTAACTCTGAAAGCAAGTTTGAAGCCATTTTACAAAAACGGACAGGCTGTCCAACACAGTTTCAGAAAAAAAAAGTTTGCTACAGCAATCCTACAACATTTTAAAAGAGATTGCTAAAGCAATCCTACAGCATTTTTAAAAGATTGCTACAGCAATCCTATAATATTTTTAAAAGATTGCTACAGCAATCCTATAGCATTTTTAAAAGATTAATACAGCAATGCTATAGCATTTTTAAAAGATTGTTACAGCATTCCTATAACATTTTTAATAGATTGCTACAACATTTTTAAAAGATTGCTACGACATTCCTATAGCAAAAGAAAAAAAAAACAGTTGCAACTGTTTTCTGCCAAACGAGGCCTTTAGAGGCTGAATTTTAACTTTCTCCAAAAACGACAATTTTAGATCTCGATGAGATGAAGAATTAACGCAAAGAACAAATTTTCAAAATCGACTCTAAGATGCAGAAAAATGTAGATTTCAGAAATTGCACAGTTTTAACGAAACAAAACTAACACAGTGTTGGTTTTAATAAGAAGTTATCAAAGAACCCGAGATGTGATTTCAGTAAAATACTATGGTGCTAAACCTCGTTTTAACGGAAGTAGTCGCAAAGAAAGTTTTTAAGAAAAATGTTTTCTTTTAAAGAACTTAGTGGTTTATCGAGCAAATCATCCCGACGGGCACCTACGAGCCCAATACGATAGGTCCTTAGAATTTCAAAGATTTGATGTGGGTCCAATACCCGCATTAATTTAAGAGACTCCGTTGGAGTATAAATTTCAGTGGCCTAAGAGTTAGAATGCCGTGTATAAGTTTCTGGGCCGAATTGGGCCTTAATATCATAACAAGGCTAATGAGGAAAATTATGGAGAATGAATTACTAGATTAGGTAATTGATTTTCAATCTAGGCAAGTAGATAAAGGGCAATTAATGAAAATAAGATTTTGAGGATTTAATAAATTGATCCTTACTACCCTTTAGTAAATGAGAGGAATACATGCCTTAAGGAAAGGGTTAGGTTTTTCCTCATAAGTTGCTAAAATAGAATAGCAAACGACAGTTAAGCTCACACACTCAATGGGTGTTCATTTTCATAAGAAAGCAAGTAAGAGGCTAGGCTGTTTGGCGAAAAGTGAATTCTAACTCTGTGAATCAGGTAAGTAGGAATCTTGCCTACAACATGAATAGATTTTAAAGAAAAAGTTATACATGTTATATATGCATGTTTATGCTTTAAGTATTGTATGCGTTGCCATGTCATATTGCATACACCTTAATAAGTTAAGAGGAACTTATAAGAATAATCTCAGTTGAGTGTCGTCCCAGCCTCTGAGAGGGAGGTGACTCAGGCTCCCAAGGGAGAAGAAAAAAAAATATAATAATGTCCTCTGAGAGGGAGGCATTCAATTCAGTTATAATCACGGTGTCATGGGGGACCTTGTAAACCCTCACGTCCCGATGATTGCGGGCAAGTGGTACGAGCACTCGGGCCAATCAGTAAGAAAGAAAGATAAGATAAGATAAGATAAGATAATAAGACTATGATAAGACATAATAATTAAGCATAATCAGCTCATGCATATTTATTAATGTGTACTTACAGTTATTTTGTGAGAGATAGTTCCTACTTGTTGAGCGAAAGCACAATCAGATATGTTCATGCTCTAGGTAAGAAACCTATTAGCAATTCTTAAAGGGCAATGGCAAGCGGCGGACGAATGGTGGTGATGGAAATGGATACCGCTCACACTTAAATCTTCCGCAATAAGTTCAAGTAAAATCATGTATATGCATATATGATTTAAAGGTTTCAAGCATGTATGTTTAAAAAGTATATGTACATATGTATGTTAAGGAAACTGAGACTGTAGCTGACAACCCTAGTCATGAGTATTTAAGTTTTAGAACGTTGCAACAGTGCATGCAACAAATAAATGAATTTTAAACATGACGATTTAAATGATTGATTTTAAAAGGACTTTAAGATGTACTTGAATTTAAGATTTCTCACGAAATCCGTTTTAAAGTCAAATTAGATGACTCGAT
This sequence comes from Morus notabilis, assembly GCF_000414095.1. Taxonomy (NCBI): domain Eukaryota; kingdom Viridiplantae; phylum Streptophyta; class Magnoliopsida; order Rosales; family Moraceae; genus Morus; species Morus notabilis. Next base: position 94,030 of record NW_010366773.1, read on the forward strand.
GGAATTTGCTAGTTTTAGAAAGGCTTTTAAAGAGTATTTCAAACAAGAGTTCAAGCGCTACTCCGTTTGAATGATATTTCTAGAAGGTTTTATCTTATTTAAAATTAAGAAAAGCTTTAAGAAATTTAGTGATTCATTCTTTTGAAATTATTGTTACGAATTATGAAATTATTCCTTCTTATATAAAAAAAAAAAATGTTTCGTAAATTTTAAGAAATTTTAGTAAGTACAAGTTAAAATTTCAGCTACAGTGGCGGCCTCCTAGGAGGGTCGTCACATAGACTTCACTCCAAAAAGTCTCATACCATTGGGAGGTGGTGTCCTCCTTATAAACCAAAACCTATCTTCACTCCAAGGAATTGATGGTTGTCACAATGGGGTGAAACCCAAGAGCACAACTGTACAGATTTAGGCTTAAAGCAGACAATATCATACTAAGTAGGAGTGCAAATCGTTACAGAAGGGACGCCAAATAATAATAATAATTCAGGATGGCTGTAGGTGCTCTCAGCTTCTAATTCCGGATTAAATGCCATTATTAATTAAGATTATTTCGGCTGCAAAATATCCTTATATTTTATTACCTATTTCAACTTGGCACTTGCTTCTTCAATAGCTTATTCGGACCGCAAGCTCCTCCTCTCTCTATCATTGGACTCTTCTGTGCCAAATAAAGAAGAGAAAAGTCAATGGAATTGCTTCTTCAATGACTAGTTGTTCCAAAGATATATGACATGTTTAAGCCTTCCAATTATTGTGGTGCATTGTTGACCAAGAAAAACTATATTTTTGTTTTCACCTGATTCTTGGGTTGAATTGTATGCAATAGGGAATTATACTGAATTTTAATTGCAAATTACTACTCATTAACTTTCATGGGCATCTTTTCTGTTAGGAGCATAACTACTGCTACAGCTGCCGAGTGGGCAATGGTAAAATTGATAAAGTATACAAGAGTGATGAAAAAAGCTCAGAATGAGGTGAGACAAGTTTTTCATAGAAAAGCAAATCCTATCAGGGTCATAGTCCTATCCGTGATAAACTTTTAGTATATTAGTAATTGGTCACTGTAACACCCAAAAAAATGTCTTTTTAGAAAAAACTCGGCTATAATTAAAAGGCTTGGTGAAAACAGGTCATCCACCTAAAATTTTTCTTGAGAAGTTGGAGAATCTAATGTTTCAGGTGTGGTTTTTCAATTATTTTTATGTTTTTCTTTTATGAAAAAAAAAAATTAATTTTCCATCATTCATAAAATTTCCTCCCCCATGTGTGGTTTTAGGTTTTCAATTAATAATAATAATAGTAGCAAAAATAGTAATAACAATCTTAACATTGAGTTGGGGCATGAAGACACCTCCAATCTCCTATTCATTAACAAGAAGAAAAAAATTAATAATAAACAACGACGACACGACAACAAAGACGACTTAAAAGGTCTCTAAATAATAAGCAAATGTGATTAACAATCACTATATAAATCTCTATTTGACGGGATGCTCAAGCATGTCATGCATTCCATTTTATGGTTCTCAAATTAAATAACATCTTCACCAGCCAACACTAGTGGTTCTCAGAGTTTTACTAATGATTATAACAAAGGATATTGTGAACATAAAGCAACTATTGTAAGAGCTAGAAAATTACAAGTTTTCCAACGCAAATCTTTATTTTATGATAAACAATCTATTTTATGGTGCTCAAAGCAAACAACATCTTCACTCAGCCTATAGTAGAGGCTTTCTGACCTTATTTATGATAACAAACAAACAGTTACTTGGTGTTCCTAGAGATTTTTCCAATAGGCGACAGGTCATAAGTAATGGGAATCAAGTACAAATCATCTTTTCTTCTAACCGTCGCACCAAACAACTCAGTCATGTCCAAGTCTTCATGTTTCACTCCATTGGGGAGTTTCCAATCAAAATGATAAAGCAACATTGCAAGAGGAAGCTCAACATTAATCAGACCGAACGACATGCCAGGGCACATTCTCCTTCCAGCACCAAATGGGATATACTCAAAATTTGTACCTCTGAAGTCAATAGGGCTATCAAGAAACCTTTCTGGTATAAAACTCTCGGGTTCAGTCCAATACTTAGGATCTCTTTCTATTGCCCATGCATTAATTATGACCCTGGTTTTCACCGGTATCTCGTAATCATTAATCTCACATTTCTGTCCACATTCTCTTGGAAGTAATAAAGGAGCAGAAGGGTGTAACCTCAGTGTCTCTTTGACAATACATTTTAGATATTTCATCTCACTAAGCAAAGTTTCGTCAATTGACCCTTTCTTACTAGAGACTTGTCTCACCTCATCCTGAGCTTTTTTCATCACTCTTGGATTCTTCATCATTTCTACCATTGCCCAATTCACAGCTGTAGCTGATGTCTCGCTCCCAGCAAAAAAGATATCCTGAAAGTTAATGAATTGTTATGCAATTGAAATTTAATATAAGTCAGATTTGCAGGCATTTCTTCAAAAACATATTAGATGAAAACAAAACATAGCTTTTCTCGGTCAACGATGCATAACACCAAAAGGAAGACTTAAATAGTCATATATATATCATTTACTATAGAAATAAACATATGTGTTAATCTTTTACTTCCGTGGATCTAATAGAGCAAAAGAAAATTGAATATGCTTACCCAAATAACCGCTTTGACATTGTCAGTTGTTAGAGAGAACCCGATTTCAGAATTGTTATGATATTTCAGAATAACATCAACCAGATCTTCTTGATCTGTATGACTTTCACTACTTTTGGTGGTTGACTTCTTGTCTTTGTGTTCCTTAATTATGTTCTCCATTATCCTCCCAGCCCTTTGTTTAATCGACTCGTATTTAGGCCTCGCACTAGTGATCGAGGCAAGAACACTAAAAGAAGGGAACAAATCTACAAAATCAAAGCCTCCTGATGACTCCAATGATTCCTCAACAATCGATATGAACTCATCATGGTCTTCGATTTTCTTACCGAAGGCAGCCCGCCATGTTGTATCATATGTCGAGTATTTGATCTTCTTAGTGAGATTTATAGCTGATCCGACATTTGAAGCAATCCATTCCATGAGATTAAACATCTCTTCTTCTCTAATGGGTCTGAAAGATTCAACTCTTGTTGTGCTCAAGAGCTCCTGCATAAAAATTTTCCGCAGCTGTTTCCAATACTCGCCATATGGAGCAAAGGCAATGTCTGTAAAATTATATAACAGGATCTGAAAAGAAAGAGACCCCCGGGGCCTTGACGCAAAGATGACATCATGGGTTCTCATCACTTCCTTAGCAAACTCCGCTGAGGAAACTACTATGGTTGGAATCTGTCCAATTCTTAGGTACATGAATGGTCCGTGTTTCTTGGCCAAGTCTCTAAGCGCATGGTGCGGTAAAGAACCGAAAAGCTGGTAAGGGTAGTTTCCATGGTCCTGGGGGTAGTTTTGAGTCTGAGCTGATGGTTTTAGCTCTTTCGATGCGTATTTCCAGGGCCATTAACACAAAGAGGATGAAGCCGAAAAGGATAGTGAAGGAGGGTATTTCGAGATCCATGTCGAAAGTGCAATGGAATTGAAGTTGTAATGGCTTAAATAAAGTCTCTGCTTTTTTTTTGTTTTTCATTTCTTTATTGCTCAATGTAGAAGAATGCTTGGTGTGTATTAATTCCGTTAGGAAAGGATTATGTGGAGAATTACAATTCTCCTTTTTTTTTAATAATAATTTCGTCCTCAAAATTTAGTAATTTTAATTTTTCTAATAGAAAAACTGTCCTCAAATAATTATAAAAAAAACATAACTATTCGTCACAATATATTTTTCTATATTGACTGACGTCTCATGACACTCCCAATGTAATATCTTCATAAACATATTACTCTGATACTAAATTATAATATCCCTATCAAGTTAGCAGCTAAGAACTCCGCCAGCTTAAGAGAAACGTTAACTAAAATAAAATAATACTTCATAATGGAAAATTAATATCTATCACAAGAAAAAAATCGTTTACTATCATTTATCATAATGTTTTTTTTTAATTTATTATCATTTATCTAATGTCAAACTGAATGACGCATCATGCATTGAAAATTATTAGCATTGAATGATGTACCTAGAAAATACACTTGTTGTTATTGTTATCTTTTCCTTTGCGTACGTTGACTAAAAACCGATTGATTAGTGGGTCTATTATACAAGGTAACAATATTTTCCACAAAATCATTTTCATGAACTTGGTAGATATCAAATTTGCAGAGAATCATGAGAACGAAGTTCAATCACACATTGCTTGCAGAAGAACATAAATAAATTCAAATGTTTATTTTAAGTTTGACCCGTTCAAGATTATAAAAATAATCTCCTAATTATAATCCCTTGTATCAAGGAAACACTTTTTTATTCCAATTAAGATAGCAATTATTTTCCTTGTGAATTTAGAAAATTACGGCTGAGCTCGGTGAATTTAGCCGAGTTGTCTACATACCCATTGAGAGATCAAGCCACTTGGACTTCGTAATTTGAAATTGAAAATTTTAAATAATTTCCCGGTGTATGCCTATGAGGAATTAAAGCACTTTAAAATTTGATTTTGTTTTTTTGAGGATTTTTAGGATTTAGTTTGATCTTAAAACTACACCTAAATTTTAGGTTTTCTACTTATCCATAAGGAATCAAGTCAGTCGTAGTTCTTAAATTTGAATTTTACTTTTGGAGAATTCCCCAGTATAGGACCTATGAGAAATTCAAGGACATTTTAAAATTTAATTTGGAAATTTTTTTATTTTTCTTTGGAATTTGGATTTGGATCATTCTTCGGTATATGATATCATGGGTTCTCATCACTTCCTTGGCAAACTCTGCTGACGAAACTACTATGGTTGGAATCTGCCCAATTCTTAGGTACATGAATGGTCCATGTTTCTTGGCCAAGTCTCTAAGCGCATGGTGCGTTAAAGACCCGAAAAGTTGGTGCAGGTTTCCTAGTAAGGGTAGTTTCCATGGTCCAGGGGTAGTTTTGAATCCGAGCCGATCCGATGTTAATGAGTATTTTCAGCACCATAAACACAAAGAGGAAGAAACTGAAAAGGATTGAGAAAGAGGGAATTTTGAGATCCATGTCAAAATTATAATCAAACTAGTTTGAGGTTATAATGGTTTGTGGTTCTATTATACAAGGTAACCATATTTTCCACAAGGTAGATATCAAATTTGCAGAGAATCATGAGAACGAAGTTCAATCACACACTGCATGCAGAAGAACATAAATAAATTCAAATGTTTATTTTAAGCCAGCTAATATGTCCAAACTTGGCATTGTTTAGTAGAAATCAATGAAGTTGTGGCATCTATAGATATAACGAGGAATTATATTAACAACCTGAGGCAAAGAAAGAATTGCAGCCCATTTACTCATTTAGTCCAATTTTTCTCTTCAGTTTCTTAATGGATCTCCAACTTCCCTCCTCCTTAATACTTCTGATCAGCTCATTCCTCTTTGTGTTTACGGTATTAAACACACTAAAAAGATCATCAAAAACCATAAACTCTTCTTCAAAACTACCCCCGGGACCATGGAAGTTGCCCCTCATAGGAAATCTGCACCAGCTTCTAAACCCTTTGCCCCGTGTCTCCCCCGTGGAGCAAAAATATTTAATAATATTTTACACATAACAAAATTTCATGTATATTTAGATTGAATAACTATAAGTTTATTATTTTAAGTTTAACTCATTCAAGATTATAAAAATAATCTCTTAATTACAATCCCTTGTATCAAGCGAACACTTTTTTATTCCAATTAAGATGCCAATTTTTTTTTTTTTTTTTTTTTTGTGAATTCGGAAAATTTGGGTAGATTTAAAATTACGGCTGAGCTCGGTGAATTTGGCCGAGTTGTATACATACCCATTGAGAGATCAAGTCACTTGTACTTTGTAATTTAAAATTGAAAATTTTAGGTAATTCCCCGATGTATGCCTATGAGGAATTAAAGCACTTTAAAATTTGATTTTGTTTTTATGAGGATTTTTAGGACTTAGTTTGATCTTAAAACTACACCTAAATTTTAAGTTTTCTACCTATCCATAGGGAATCAAGTCAATCGTAGTTTTCGAATTTAAATTTTGCTTTTGGAGAATTCCTCACTATAGGACCTATGAGAAATTCAAGGACATTTTAAAATTTAATTTGGAATTTTTATTATTTTACTTTGGAATTTAGATTTAGACAATTCTTCCGTATATGAGCTTATGGGGAATTAAAAGGATCCTTTTTTAATTTGGTTTTGAGAATTTGATTTTTGAGCTAAGGGACCATAAAGAACCCAATTTGTGTGCTTTTGATTTTTAGGTATTTAATATTCCGAATTTCTTTGGAATTTATTGCCTTCTCTTTTCTTTATTTTGAATTTTAAAATCTTTTATCAAAGCCACCTTTCGGATTGGATGTGTTTTGATTTTTTTTTCTTTTTTCTGTTATCGAGCTTCCAATTTCAAAAGGAATTGAAATTCCTTCTTTCGTTTTACATGGTTGGCATATATATATATATATATATAAATACCCATATAAGAGGCGTTAATCATAGCTCATATTTCACACAACACAGCAAGTATTGAAGTAATCATAGCTCATATTTCACACAACACAACAAGTAGAGAAGTATAGTGAGTATTACATCTATTGCCTTGCGAAGGTAGTAAGGAAGAATTGGAGGTGATGCCGTTTGCTTGCTTTTTTTACTTTTCTTCTCTTTTTTTTTTTTTTCCCTTCTTTATTATTCTCGTCTTGCTTGTTTGATTGCTCTTGGCGGGTATGGTGCGGTCTGTATGACGTTGTCTTCGAATTATAGGCACGTAATCCCATATGCCAAACTCTTTGCTTATAATTTACAGAGACTCTGCGGCCGGATCATCGGAAACAAGTGATGTACTTTTCATATATATATATACATATATATATATATATTTACATATATGTTTTTTCTTTTTCTATTTAAACTAAGTATCCGGCACTCGTCTCTTTTTTTCCGACGGTGACAATACAAAATGTTATTTTTGGCAAAATACCAAATCCCACACAAATGTACAAGACATGAAATCCGTGGTATGTATATTCAACTTTTATAGGCTTGAAAAACAAACACTACAAACCCAAGCCTCATTGCAACCAAAGAATTATTATTTTTTTCTTTTACGCAAATGTATATAACTATTAAATCCATAGTTTGTATAATCACTTTTGACTTCTATAGGCTTGTAGAAACAAACGTTACAAACCTAAGTCTTAATGACAACCAAAGAATTATATATGTATATATGTATATATTTTTTCTTGCAATTAACAAGCTCCACACCCTTAGGTGTCTATTGTGCCCTTCTTTTATCACCAAGAAAATCCCACACCCATAGGTGTCTATAGGATTTCTTCCACAAACCCCCCACACTCTAAAGTGTCAATAGGGTTCTTCTTTTGTATGATCATTGCACCAAAATAGTCAAATAATAGGGAGAAAGTGAGATTAGTAGAGAAATACATACACATAAATATACATAAAACTTTACCTTGCTTTTGTTGTAACGTTGGTACAATTTTTTTTTTCTCTACTATTTTAACCACACCCACGTTCTGTCATGGTGCGAAATTAAAACGTGTGTATTTGTCCACAAACAGTTGGTTATATTTTAAAAGAATCCATACCCTTTTTTTCTGATTGGTTCTCTTTAACTGTGATTTTGATGTGATTGGCTATTTGCTTTTCTTTAGGATCACCACCCAAAAACTTCTACTTCTTCCAATTTGCACGTGAATCTTTTGTTGTCTCCTTTTGGGCCTTCATGAATTTGGATTAACCCAAAACATCATTTACTAATTACTCTCTCTGTTTTTTTAGGGCCCATAATTTATTATTCACCATTTTTTTTTTTTTAGCCGCAACAGCGAGTATTGGAGACATCATATCAGATTCAAAAGTACCCCTGGGACCATGGAAACTACCCTTACTAGAAAACATGCACCAGCTTTCCGGGTCTTACCGCACCATGCACTTAAAGACTTGGCCAAGAAACATGGACCATTCATGTCCATAAGAATTGGACAAGTTCAAACCCTAATAGTTTCGTCAACAGAGTTTGCCAAGGAAGTGATGAGAATGATTAACACGTGTTTATATTTCTATAGCTTGAATTTGCACTACTTGTTCGAAACACATGACATGCTTAAGCCTTCCATTTAGTGTTGTGCATTGTTGACCAAATTTTTTTCACCTGATTGTTCGGTTGAATTCTATGCAATAGGGTATTATACTGAATTTCAATTGCATAACTGCTACAACTATAGACTCGCCAATGTCGGAAATGATAAAGAATCTAAGAGTAATGAGAAAAGCTCAGACTGAGGTGAGACAAGTTTTTAGTAGAAAAGGATTAGTTGACGAATCTGTGCTGAGTGAGATGAAATATTTAAAATATGTTGTTAACGAGACACTGAGGTTACAGCCTTCCGCTACTTTATTAATTCCAAGAGAATGTACAGAGAAATGTGAGATTAAAGGTTATGAGATACCGGTAAAAACCAAAGTCATAGTTAATACATGGGCAATGGGAAGAGACCCTAAATATTGGACTGAACCCGATAGGTTTATACCAGAGAGGTTTCTTGATAGCTCTATTGACTTCAAAGGAGCAAATTTTGAGTATATACCAGTTGGGGCTGGAAGGAGAATTTGCCCAGGAAAGTTGTTCAGTCTGAGTAATGTTGAGATTTTTCTTGCAATGTTGCTTTACCATTTTGATCGGAAACATCCCAATGGATTAAAACATGAAGACTTGGGCATGACTGAGTTGTTTGGTGTGACGGTTAGAAGCAAAGATGATTTGTACTTGATTCCCATCGCTTATGATCTGTCACCTATTGGAAAAATCACTAGGAACACGAAGTAACTTGTAATATCTAATTATTCCACAAGTAGTTTTCTTTTTCTTTTTTATGTTATTTTTATTTTTTTTATCGCCTTGTTCTCAATATTAAAAATCAGAAAACCACTACTATATGCTGAGTGAAGATGTTATTTGCTTTGAGATCAATAAAATGGCGTGCATGATATCTATGAGCATCCCAATTAAATAGAATTTATATAGTGATTGACCCGAAGTCTCGGCGGAGAGGAAATTTATCTATGTGTATCATTTCTGCCGCCACAACATTTTGCGTTGAATTCGACAAATAACAAATGGCATTTCGTTTACAAGCTATTAGATCTGATGTTACGTCTAGTGTTCCAGAAGATGTTGAAACACTGTCTGGAACACGGCTTCATTAATTAAGATTCGGGTTAATTACGTTCATTTGTTTGAGCAGAATAAAGTGCAGAAAGTAAAGGAACACACAATATGATATCGCAGTTCGGTGCGTACACCTACATCTGCGGGGCCACGCCTAGACAGTAAATAGTTTCACAATGTTTCAGAAATTACAGACACTGGATGGACTTATTCACTCAAGTACTCCCTCCTAGACAATGACGCCGCTATGACGAATCTCCACAGTGATTGTTTAGCGTGCACCACGCGTCTTCTATTCACCTGACGAACACCCTTCGACCGGCAGAGCTTCCTCCCGAAAGCAACTAATCCCTCTCCCGAAGGACGATCTCAATAACTCATAAAACCTCACAGACATCTCTCTGAATATTTTCTTAGTAATAAGCTCTCCTTTTTCTCTGGAGATATTCTATTAAGTCCATACTCACATATGGTCTAAAACAGAGCCTTTAAATAAATTGAAGAGAATATCATTTAAATCTACTCTCGATAAGATCTCTATTATCTCTATGATTCTCTCTCCTAGATAGACCCCAAAATATCTTGACGTTATCTTCTCAATCTCCAATTTGAATTATGCAGCAAACTTATTAAATTTGAATTAATTATCCTTTTAAACTTTAAATTCAGATTTAACCTTCTCATCCACCATCACCTTTATAGTACATAATCCAGTCTATCTTACCTCACACGTGGCCTTCTTCTCCAAGCTCCTTTCACTTCCAACATTAATAATATATGTTTATCACAAGCAAACCTCTCATGCTTTACGTAATACATCAAGCTTGATTTGATTTTAAACATTCTTTTGTAAACGTTATCCGCAAGCTCCAATTTTGAACAACTCCAAACAATAATCGGATTAAGCCAAGAATTCAAATCTGAAAACAACTTGATCTCTATGTAAGTTTTATCTCCCATTTAAATTCAATTAACCAATGCCTTATCTTCTTTTGACCAAGGTCTTATCCTTATCTCTCCAAATCTCAACCAATGTATTATCTTCCTTTGACAAAGTTCTTATCCTTATCTCTTCAAATCTCAACTCAATAAAATCTGCAACTTTAACTTCAAATCTGATTCTGAATCTTCTTCTGCAACACGAAATCTTCTTGAACATGTTTTTTGAATTTTTACAAGATTGCTAATAAATTGCTAACTAATAAAAATACCTAACAATCTCCCCCTTTGGCATTTCTTTTTGGCAAAACTAACAAGAGATCCTAAAAAATTCAAAAATGAAAAAAAAATATAAAATTACATTGTTCTCCACCTTTTTGTCAAAAATAAGCCAAAGACACAAGAAAATAAAGAAATAAAAAAAATATTCACACCCTAGAACCGTCTTCAGCAGCTTGCTCCCCTGAATGTTCTCTGTGTATTACTCCCCCTGAATGTTACATTCTCCAAAATCTCTCATGCTTCTTTTGCCGATTCACATGTAGATATCATATTGAACTGGTTGATGTCAACTCCATTGAATATTGCATTGAGGGCACGAGAGTTGTAGATGGCCAACTTGTCTTCATCACTATTCTAGGAACCTTTGGGTTTTAGAATCTCTTTCCTTCTACATCTTTAGTTATTGGATGTTTCCAGCCATTCAAAACAGCACACCATGCCTTCTCATATTGAGTCTTAATGAAAGCCTTCATCCGGGAATTTCAATATGAATAATTCAAACCATCGAGCAGAGGGGGACGTGCAACTGAACCTCCTTCCTTTAGAAAATCCATTCCAAACATAACAGATCAACACTCTAAGATCTCACCGAATTTATGGTCAGTGAACTGCTCTGATACCACTTGTTAGATATGATGTTGCGTCTGGTATTCCAGATGATGTTGAAACACTGTCTGGAACATGAAGGACGATCTCAATAACTCATAAACAGTGATTGTTTAGCGTGCACCACACGTCTTCTATTCACCTGGCGAACTCCCTTCGGCCGACAGAGCTCCTTCCCAAAAGTAACTAATCCCTCTCCCGAAGGACGATCTCAATAACTCATCATAGACCTCTCTCTGAATATTTTCTTAGTAATAGCTCTTAAATTCACAGACTTTTCCTCTGGATATATTCTATTAAGTCTATACTCACATATGCTCTAAAACAAAGCCTTTAAATAAATTGAAGAGAATCTCATTCAAATCCACTCTCGATAAGATCTCTATTTGTAACACCCCGGAGAATTAAATGAGATTAATTAAGGTAATTAAGATTTATTAGTGTGCCAAATCTAGATTAATTGATTAATTATAGATTATTAAATGTTTCTGACGTGTAAATTACAATATTTTCATGGAATTTAAATATTTTCAGTAATTACATTTTTACCCTAGAAGTGTGTGTAGATACATTTTCTGGACTGTTATTTTAAATATTTGGACACCTATTTTTCTTTTCTTTTTCATTTTCTTTTCTTTTCTTCTTTTTCTTTCTTTTCTTTTCCTTTTTCTTTTTCCCTTCCCTTCCTTCCCATGGCTGCCAGACCAGCCCCACTCTCTCTTTCTTTCTTTCTTTCTTTTTCTTTTTCTTTCCTCTGGTTCTTCCACCGCCAGCCATCTCTCTCTCTCCTCTTTTCTTCCACCGCCGGCCACTTCCTCTGGGCTCTTTCTGTCTCCCACCAGCGTTCTCTCTCTCTCCCTTGCGCTCTCTCTCCGGTTTGTTCCTGCCGAAGCAGGAAAAAAAGAAAAAAAAAGGGAGAGAGAGAACAGCTCCATCAACTAATTTGAGGTAAAACCCCTTGAAACCCACTCTTGATTTGAATTTTTAAACGTGAGAATGTTTAATTTTGGTTAGATTTGAATAATTTTGAGTTAGGGTTTGGATTTGAACAATTGTTGTTAGAATTGATTGAAATTTGGGGGTTTTCAGTTATTGGATTTGTTGAATTGATTGGAAGCTGGTTTTGATGGATTTTGGAGAATTTATTTTGAAATTGAACTTAAATTCCAGGTTTGGTATTTTTCCTATTTATACCGGCATGCTGTCGAAATTTCTTTAAAAAGTTGTTTTTAAACTGAAATTAAATAGGAAACCAATTCCATGAATTGGATTTCAATCTTTAAAGAACCCCCAAACTGAATATAAAATCATTTGTGAAACTTGAATTGAGTAAAGGTACACTAATAGGAAATCAAAAGACATAATTGAGATTGAAATTGCTTTAGGAATGAGAATTGGAACCTAAAGTGTTGTTTTGCATCAGTGCTAGCTGAGGACTCGGATTGAGAGGCTTTGAAGAAGCAAAAGCCAGAATAGAGTAACGCTAGCCACAGGTTTGATATGTGTGAGGTAGGATTCTTTACCCTTTCCTTTGTGAGCCTGATTTTAAAAGAGTTTTGGCCTTGCAAATGTTTTAAAAAAAAGGGGCCTGTTTGCGAAAGAAAAAAATATTTAAAACCCATGGCTTGTTGTAGTTCATGCGAACCATGGCTTGTTGTAGTTCATGGGATTATAATGAACGATTTCAGAAAGTTTAATGAATGATTTCTTAAGATAAGAGATCTTGCGAATCGGTAAACCGGCTGATGGCCTAGATAGGATGTGGAGAGTGCATCCTTTGGGCCAGAACCCGAAACCCGGTCCGGGGGTGATATGACTTGTGCATATGGTTGTGTAAGTAATTTATATAAATTACTTGCTGATGCTTGTAATACAGAGATTTTCAGTTATATTTCCTTTGAGAAAAAGGATGTGAGGTTCCGGCTTATTTATAAAGTTATTTCAAAATACATCCTACTAGGCCTTTCGCTCACGTTTTTATTATTTTATAAATATTAAACCCCTTCCATGCGACTCTAGGAGCGGTGCGGAGTAGTTGAGTTTGTGCTACCGTCAGATTAAGAGAGGATTGTGATCATCCTTGTATACAAATGTAAGAATTGTAAATTCTGTAGACTCTGATCTTTGAATTTCTTGACTGCGGTTGATGTTTGTAATGATATTTACATGTTCATGTATGTACAATATTGTATGTCCTGTGGGTGGAGCCCTGAATGATGTCAGAGGCCCGAGTGTCGAACCTCTCCCTTGTACTTTATTTTCAACTAAATGTGGGGCTCGTTTGCGGAATTTCTATAATATATTATTCTTAATCGTGTTTAGCTCCTAATCGAGCCTCCACGTCACCGACCCCGGTTGCGGGGCGTGACACTATTATCTCCATGATTCTCTCTCCTAGATAGACTCCAAAATATCTTCACGTTATCTTCTCAATCTCCAATTCGAATTATGCAGCAAACTTATCAAATTCGAATTAATTATCCTTTTAAACTTTAAATTCAGATTTAACCTTCTCATCCACCATCACCTTTATAGTACATAATCCAATCTATCTTACCTCACACGTGGCCTTGTTCTCCAAGCTCCTTTCACTTCTAATATTAACAATATATGTTTATCACATGCAAACCTCCCATGCTTCACGTAATACATCAAGCTTGATTTGATTTTAAACATTCTCTTGTAAACGTTATCCGCAAGCTCCAATTTTGAACAACTCCAAACAATAATCGGATTAAGCCAAGAATTTAAATCTGAAAACAACTTGATCTCTATGTAAGCTTTATCTCCGATTTAAATTCAAATAACTAGTGCCTTATCTTCTTTTGACCAGGGTCTCGTCCTTATCTCTCCAAATCTCAACCAATGTATTATCTTCCTTTGACCAAGTTTTTATCCTTATCTCTTCAAATCTCAACTCAATAAAATCTGCAACTTTAACTTCAAATCCGATTCTGAATCTTCTTCTGCAACACGAAATCTTCTTGAACCTATTTTTTGAATTTTTACAAGATTACCAATAAATTGTTAACTCATAAAAATACCTAAATTGCCAAAAAATATTGTAGTATTATAATACTAAGCTGCCTCAAACAAAGAAATTATAAGTACTAGCATTCATAGCATATGAAAATATTGGGGAAAATGAAAAGTACAGGGCCAATTTGAATTGATCTTGTAAGAGATCCGCTACAAAACATATACGTTTATTTTTCAAATGATTCATATCGTCAAGTATACCCATTCCGAACTTCATTCCAATCAAATGATCCGCAACTGCCAATATATCTCGCGGTAACAAAAATGTAGTATTATGAGGTATATCAAGATTTAGTCTACGGTTCATATTTCGTCAACCAATTCTTCCTAATTCATCTTAAACTTAATTAATTAGTTTTAACGACCTATTAGTTTTTACTACAAATTTTATATTTTATATTTTCTTCTATATTATTTTAATAAATAGATTTAAAATAGATTTAAGTTTTATGTAAAAGAAATAGTCTGCATGTGTGTGCATCAATCCTTCAAAACGGTCAAACAAAAAAAATAAATAAATAAAGGAATTTGGCTAATAAGATATAGAAGAGAATCTTGTGTGTGCATGTGTGTGCATGTGCATAACAAATTTGGCTAATAAGATATAGAAGAGAATCTTGGGTGACGTGGCAAAATGAGCCCAAAAATTTTATAAAAAACCCATCTGTCAAATGTGGAAAATTTTTAATTAGCAATAAGATCATGAAAATTATCTTTTATGTTTTTTTAAATTTATTATCATTTTTATAATGTCGAACTGAATGATGTATCATGCATTAAAAATTATTAACATTTAATGATCTGCATGTGTGTGCATCAATCCTTCAAAACGGTCAAACAAAAAAAAAAAATAAAGGATTGCATGTGCATGACAAATTTGGCTAATAAGATATAGAAGAGAATCTTGGGTGACGTGGCAAAATGAGCCCAAAAATTTTATTAAAAACCCGTCTGTCAAATGTGGAAAATTTTTAATTAGCAATAGGATCATGAAAATTATCTTTTATGTTTTTTTTTTAATTTATTATCATTTTTCTAATGTTGAACTGAAGATGCATCATGCATAAAAAATTATTAACATTTAATGATGTACCTTGAAAATACACTTGTTGTTGTTATTGTTTTTTTTTTTTCTTTCTTTTTTGTATCTTTTCATTTATTTTCTTGCGCATGGGCCCTTTCCTAGGTTATCTCTTCCTTTACATACGTTGACTAAAAACATCATTTTCATGATCGTGGTAGGTATCAAATTTGCGAACTTGCAGGTAGGTATCAAATTTGCAGAGAACGAAGTTCAATCACACACTGCATGCAGAAGACCATAAATAAATGCAAATGTTTATTATAAGCCAGCTAATACGTCCAAACTTGGCATTGTTTAGCAGAAGTCAATGAAGTTGCGACATCTGTAGATATAACAAGGGAAATATATTAAAAACCAGAGGCAAGAAAGAATTGCAGCCCATTTACTCATTTAGTCCAATCTTTCTCTTCAGATTCTTAATGGATTAAAATCATCATGATCTTTAATAATGTCGAACTGAATGATGTATCATGCATAAAAAATTATTAATACATTTAATGATGTACCTTGAAAATACACTTGTTGTTATTGTTTTCTTTTTCTTTCTTTTTTTTTGTATCTTTTCATTTATTTTCTTGCGCATGGGCCCTTTCGTAGGTTTTTTTTTTTTTTTTTTTTTTTTTTTTTTTTTTTTTTTTTTTTTTTTTTTTTTTTCCCCTGGGCCCTTTTCTTTTATCTTCCCTTTACTTACGTTGACTAAAAACATCATTTTCATGAACTTGGTAGGTATCAAATTTGCAGAGAACGAAGTTCAATCACATACTGCTTGCAGAAGACCATAAATAAATGCAAATGTTTATTATAAGCCAGCTAATACGTCCAAACTTGGCATTGTTTAGCAGAAGTCAATGAAGTTGCGACATCTATAGAAAGAATTGCAGCCCATTTACTCATTTAGTCCAATCTTTCTCTTCAGATTCTTAATGGATCTCCAATTTCCCTCTTCCTTAATACTTCTGATCAGCTCATTCCTCTTTGTGTTTACGGTGTTAAACACGCTAAAAAGATCATCAAAACCCACAAACACTTCTTCAAAACTACCCCCGGGACCATGGAAGTTGCCCATCATTGGAAATCTGCACCAGCTTCTAAACCCTCTGCCCCATCATGCATTAAGAGATTTGGCCAAGAAATATGGACCCTTGATGTACATAAGAATGGGACAGCTTCCAACAGTAGTAGTTTCGTCGCCAGAGTTTGCGGAAGAGGTAATGAGAACACACGACGCAATCTTTGCATCTAGGCCCCACATTCTTATTTCAGAGATCATGTTCTACAATTCTACTGACATAGTGTCTCCCCCGTGTGGCGAGTATTGGAGACAACTGCGAAAAATTTGCACACAGGAGCTTTTGAGCGCAGCGAGGGTTCAATCGTTTAGACCCATTAGAGAGGAAGAGATGTCCAATCTCATGGAATGGATTGCTTCGAATGTTGGCTCTTCTATCAATCTCACTGAAAGAATCTACTCCTCTATTTATAGCATCACGTCGCGAGCAGCCTTTGGCGAGAAAAGCGAAGATCAAGAAGAATTTATATCACTTGCTATAGAAGTTGCAAAGATATTAGGAGGTTTTGATCTTACGGATTTGTTTCCTTCTTTAGGTTTTCTTGATCCTCTCATCTTCGGCACACGGGAAAAGTTTGAGAGGCTGCATCAAAGGTCCGATAGGATAATTGATAACATCATCAAGGAACATAAGAAGAAGAAGCAGCCTACAACAAAAAGTGGTGAAAGTGAAACGGTCGCAGAAGACTTGGTAGATGTTCTTCTAAAGTTTTGCAACAATGACCTTGGCTTTTCCCTAACAATTGACAATGTTAAAGCAGTAATCTGGGTAAGTATATTCCATTTCTGCTGCATAATGTCCTTATATTTCATATACTTTCTTAATAGTTAGTAGATGTAGTAGACGTGTATATGTGCTACAGTTTTCAAAACCAACCATGCTTTCATAACATTCAAACTAAAGAGGATAATTGTCCAAAATATACAAGTCCTTTAACTTTGCCGAATTAGCAATGATCGCCCAATACCAAAAACTACGGTGTGGTGAACATGTTGACAAAGAAAAGTGTCAACTTTTTGGTAAAAACTGTATGCAACTTATCTTATGACCCCTTAAGTAAGAGATAGCGACACAAATATTTAGGCTGTTTTTGTAATTAAAAGTTTGAATGAGTGATTACTTTTTAGGCTTTCCACTAGACACTCGCTTCTTCAATAGCTTATTCGGACCGCAACCTCCTCCGATCTCTATCATTGGACAATCTTATGCCAAATAAAGAAGAGAAATTGTTTAAAGAAAATTATCTTTACACAATAGTTTATCTTACAGAATTAACACGTACCAAGTATTCTAATATGAAGCAAAAAGAATTACAAATCCATCCTCTTCCTCTTTGTGTGTAAGCCATTACAACTTCAGGCAAGATCAATTGCACATTCTGCATGGAGCTCAAACTATCGTCTTTCTAAATCCTTTTCAGCCTATTCCTCTTTGTGTGTACGGTGCTGAACATACTCATTAAAAGAGCTAAAACCATCACATCAGATTCGAAAATACCCCCGGGACCATGGAAACTACCCTAACTAGGAAATATGCACCAGCTTTTCGGGCCTTTGCCGCACCATGCACTTAAAGACTTGGCCATGTACATAAGAATGGGACAGTTCGAACCATAGTTTCGTCAACAGAGTTTGCCAAGGAAGTGATGAGAATGCATAACACATGTTTATATTTATATAGCTTCAATTTGCACTATTTGTTCCACAGATATGACATGCTTAAGTTGTTGACCAAGAAAAACTATGTTGTTTTTTTCGCCTGATTGTTCGGTTGAATTCTATGGAATAGGGTATTATACTGAATTTCAATTGCATAACACCACTCAATTAACTTTCAGAACGTATTTTCTGCTGGGAGTACAACAACTGCTACAGCTATAGACTGGGCAATGTCCGAAATGATAAAGAATCCAAGAGTAATGCGAAAAGCTCAGACTGAGGTGAGACAAGTCTTTAGTAGAAAAGGATCAGTTGACGAAACTGTGCTTAGTGAGATGAAATATTTAAAATGTGTTGTTAAGGAGACACTGAGGTTACACCCTTCCGCTCCTTTATTAATTCCAAGAGAATGTGGAGAGAAATGTGAGATTAAAGGTTACGAGATTCCGGTAAAAACGAAGGTCATAGTTAATGCATGGGCAATGGGAAGAGACCCTAAATATTGGACTGAACCCGATAGTTTTATGCCAGAAAGGTTTCTCGATAGCTCTATTGACTTTAAAGGAACAAATTTTGAGTACATACCATTTGGGGCTGGAAGGAGAATATGTCCAGGCATGTTGTTCGGTCTGAGTAATGTTGAGGTTTTGCTTGCAATGTTGCTTTACCATTTTGATTGGAAACTTCCCAATGGATTGAAACATGAAGACCTCGACATGACTGAGTTCTTTGGTGTGACGGTTAGAAGAAAAGATGATTTGTACTTGATTCCCGTCGCTTATGATCTGTCGCTTATTGGAAAAATCACTAGGAACAAAATGTAACTTGTAATTTTGTAATTATTCCATAAGTGGTTTTCTTTTTCTTTTCTTTCTTTTTTTTTTTTTTATTGCGTTGTTATCAATAATAAAAATCAGAAAACCACTACTATATGCTGAGTGAATATGTTATATGCTTTGAGATCAATAAAATGGCGTGCATGACATCTATGAGCATCCCAATTAAATAGAGTTTTATATAGTGATTGTTCATCACAGTTGCTGATTAATATTTAGACACCTTGTCAGTTCTTGTTGGTGACTCATTTGGTTGGTGTTGTTAGGCTTTTGTATTTGTGAAAATTTTATTTTGGTATCCTATGTTATATAGAAATATGAGTTTCATACCCTCTATTTTTAATAATTTTATGTCGATACCTCAACCTTTAATACTTTTTTTTTTGGTACCTCAGGACAGTTTTTTAAAACGTAAAATATCAAATTTATCATTCTCATTAATTAACAAAAATTAGTAAATTTAGAAAAAAATACGCTAAAATAAAATAAAATCATATTGAATTAATTGAAGAACACAACAAATAAAACAAAATATAATTAATTTAAAACAAAACAAAATAAGTTATAAATTTTTTCCGTCTTTTACTTCAATTTTTTTTTTTTTCCGCTTTTGTCTTCATTTTTTTATGTATTTTGTTTTCTTTCTTCTCTTTTTTGTCTTTTATTTTGAATAATTCATGTAGCCGTTATTTTAAATTAATCGTGTGCGCTCCACGCACTAAGACTTGTTATTACCTATATATACTACTATTTAAATAATGCAGCGAAACGAATAAGGATAAAACCTAACTCTATTTTTTAATTTTTGTCTTCTCTCTCCTTATGTATTACTTCTCGATGGCTCATTTTATACGAGAAGATTTAATAGTCAAGAAGTCAACTCCAACCGCTTCATACGTTCCCCTCTCTTTTTTCTCATTTTTTTTTTCTTTTTTCCTTTTCGTTTGACTTTTTTTCCCTCTCTCATCTTTTTTTTTTTTTTTTTTTTTTTTTTTCCCCCTCTCTTTTTTTTTTTTTTTTTTTTTTTTTTTTTTTGCATCAATTGACTAGTCTTCTCACTTTTCTATTTTGTATTGTTTTCTCTTTAATATGTTAATACATTTTAAGAATGGTCTTTAGTCAAGCACCTATAAAAATGCCTGACTGATCAGGCTGTAAATATAAGCAGTCCGATTATTTATCAACTAATAATCATTGAAGGACGCAGACTAATGGTATTAGCATTCTACTATGCTATGTTTTCATATTAAAGTATTTATATTTGGCAAGTAACACAAATACTACTACAGCAAGCCTGTATCTAATATGGTTACACGAAGGAAGTGCCAAGTTTCAAAGCCTCATGAGGAAAAAAGGTGAAATGTCAAAGTGAGTAAAAATGATTTCGAAAAGAAAATTTAGTTTTAAGGTTTTAAGTTAAAAAAAGGATTAATTACAAAAGTTATCCCTGAAGTATACCCCTTGTAACACTTTACTCATGATCTTTAAAAAAGAACATCTGTTCACCTGAAAAATGAAATGTTAACAAAAAAAAAAAAAACCCTTATGCTAAGTTTTTAATAAAAATTGACATTTCAATTTTTATTTATTTATTTTGAGTGTAATTTGGTTATTCTGTGGTTTAAAATTTAATTTGAATTTAAACTTATTTAAATATTCAAAAAAGCTTCATAATTTTTACAATCTCCATCTTCTCCAGAAAAATTAGATGGATGGCTAGTTTTAGCCGAACCTTTTCTTTTACTCCCACTACTTTGAGTTCTATGTGCATCGTTTCTCCTGCCACAACATTTTGTGACGTATTGGACAAATAGCAAATGGCATTTCGTTTACAAGCATTAGATTACAAGTCCTTTATTCTTTCACTTTTTTTTTATCCAAGTTCAATTTGTACTAACAATTATCTCCAATGACATGGAAGTCAAACCCAATTTGTCACGCGAGTTATTACACATTTTCATAATTGTAAAGGGGAAAATGAAAAGCACAAGTTGTGGTTTTATGTAAAAGAAATAGTCTGCATGTGTGTGCATCAATCCTTCAAAACGGTCTAACAAAAAAAATAAAAATAAAAAGGAATACATGTGCATAACAAATTTGGCTAATAAGATATAGAAGAGAATCTTAGGTGACCTGGAAAAATGAGCCCAAAAATTTTTAAAAAAAAAAAACTCTGTCAAATGTAGAAAATTTTTAATTAGCAATAAGATCATGAAATTATCTTTCATGTGTTTTTTTTTTTAATTTATTATCATTTATCTAATGTCAAACTGAACGACGTATCATGCATTAAAATTTATTAGCATTGAATGATGTACCTAGAAAATACACTTGTTGTTGTTATTGTTATCTTTTCCTTTGCGTACGTTGACTAAAAACCGATTGATTAGTGGTTCTATTATACAAGGTAACCATATTTTCCACAAAATCATTTTCATGAACTTGGTAGACATCAAATTTGCAGAGAATCATGAGAACGAAGTTCAATCACACACTGCTTGCAGAAGAACATAAATAAATTCAAATGTTTATTTTAAGCCAGCTAATATATATGTCCAAACTTGGCATTGTTTAGTAGAAATCAGTGAAGTTGTGACATCTATAGATATAACAAGGGAATTATATTAACAACCTGAGGCAAAGAAAGAATTGGTGAAGTTTCATATCCATCATTCACGGGCCTATAATGCACCTTCAACTTGGGGAAGTTTCAACGATTAAACAGAAGGCCATAAGCAAGAGAACCCTGCTAAAAGCCTTATACAAGAACCTTTATTTAAACTTGAAGGTATTATTTTAATATTATTAAAAATACATGAGTACTAATGAGATGTTTTACTATGATAGAGAGTACCAAAATAATTTTATCCCTTTTACAGAATATGAAAAAAGTATGAAAATAATAAATTGGAGTTTTTTATGGTAAGTATATCCCATCTCTTTGCTTGCTTTTGATTATTAGATTTAGTTGAAATCACATCAAATTATAAAAAAAGATGTAAAACTAACCAAATCTAATGCTAATATAATGGTTGAAAATATAACCATGCCGATAGTCGGTTTTTTTTTTTTTTTTTTTTCATACATTGTAAAAAGTTCATAATAAATTATGATAATGGATATTAATTAAGTCGTGTGATAGATGGGTTGGACTTTCAAACTTCAATGCCGTTATTAACTCGCTGAACAATGCCGTTACTAGATGGGTTCCGGTGAGTAATTGTCAACCACGTATAATGTTTCATAACTTTAGGGCTAATTGTTTTGACAAATTCAACTTGGAAACTTTGTTCAGCTTGTCTATCTATAGCCAAGTCAGGCCTGTTCACTTTGCTTATTCGAGTTTGTAATTCGAGTTGAGATGTGATTTTATGTGAGAACTTTTTACTGTAGTAAAAAGTTAGATGTGACTGTTTCTGAGAACTTTTTACTGTAGCAAAACTCAAATTCTAAACTCGAATCAATGAAGTGAACGAGGCCTCATTGTAATAATTTGGAGCTCTGAAGAAAATAAAGAGTACAGGAGTTGGAATACTTGTAAACGACATCACAACTGGTACTGGCTGTTTTGAACTGTGGTCTAATTATTAAAAGCCTTCCCTTATTGTAAAACTAAAAGCATAGGATATGCGTAAAAAAAATAAATTAAAATACCATGGTTTCTATGGATCTTAAATATTCAAAGAAAGATAAGGAGTAGGAATAGAGTATTGTTCCTTCTTTCCCCTAACTCTGATTGATTTATGGGTTAGAAATGGTTAATTAGTGATGGACTGATTATGGTTCATCAAAACTAACAATATATAGAAATATCAATGGACTTCACTATTTTCAACCAAAACGACGTAACTTTGGTTGAAAATCACCCCTTGTTCACTTTCTTTTTGTGCTTTTGATGTTTCCTTTTTTTTTTTTTTTTTTTTTTTCATTTTCGAGAAGCTCATTTACTATTTACGCACTTCTTGGTCAAAAATCTGTGAACACTAACAGTCTGCTACCGTTTTTTTTTTTTTTTTTGCTCTCTAAGATTTTTTCTCTTTCATTTTAGTCCTTTTTCTATTTTTTGACTAATTGTCCTAAAACTTAATTTTTTTTTTTTTAATTTTAGTTTCTTTTTATGCTATTATATACTTTTAATATTAACACAGTAATTAAAACTTAATACACGATTACTCTCCATGTTCATAGCGTGTGTTCTTCGACTAGCATGAAAATAAAGGGGAAAATGAGAAGCGCATGTGTGTGCATCAATCCTTCAAAACGGTCAAACAAACAAAAAGAAAGGATTACTTGTGCATAACAAATTTGGCTAATAAAATACAAAAGAAAATCATAGGTGAGGTGGCAAAAGGATCCCAAAAATTTAAAAAACAAACGATCTGTTAAATGTGGCAAATTTTTATTTGGAAAAAGATCTGAGTATTAGTCTATAAATACCACGCTTCCCTCGGTCTTTCAAGCATCCCAGAATCCGAAGCTCAACGGGCAAACACCGCACTTTCAATATGGATCTCAAAATATCCTCTTTCTCATTCCTTTTCAGCATCTTCTTATTTGTGTTTATGGGGCTAAAAATACTCATCCAAAGAGCTAAATCCACCAGCTCAGCTTCAAAACTACCCCCAGGACCATGGAAACTACCCTTACTAGGAAATCTACACCAGATTTTTGGTTCTTTACCGCACCGTGGACTAAGAGACTTGGCCAAGAAACGTGGACCATTCATGTACCTACGAATTGGACAGATTCCAACCATAGTAGTTTCCTCAGCGGAGTTTGCCAAGGAAGTGATGAGTACCCATGATGTCATCTTTGCATCGAGGCCTCAGGCGCTTTCTTCGCAGATCTTGTTGTATGATTGTACAGACGTTGCCTTTGCTCCATATGGTGAGTATTGGAGACAGCTGCGGAAAATTTGTATGCAGGAGCTCTTGAGCGCAAAAAGAGTTGAATCTTTCCGACCCGTTAGAGAAGAAGAGATGTTTAATCTCATGGAATGGATTGCTTCAAATGTCGGCTCAGCTATAAATCTCACTGAGAGGATCAAATACTCGACATATGATATAACATGGCGGGCTGCCTTTGGTAAGAAAATCGAAGACCATGATGAGTTCATATCGATAATTGAGGAATCATTGGAGTCATCAGGAGGGTTTGATTTTGTAGATTTGTTTCCTTCTTTTAGTTTTCTTGCCTGGATCACTCCTTCAAGGCCTAAATGCGAGTCGATTAAACGAAGGGCTGGGAGGATAATGGAAAACATAATCAAGGAACACAAAGACAAGAAGTCAACGGCAAAAAATAATGAAAGTCAAACAGATCAAGAAGATCTGGTTGATGTTCTTCTGAAATTCCATAATAATGCTGAAACCGGGTTCTCCCTAACAACAGAAAATATCAAAGCGTTTATTGAATATTAATTTGCTGCATTATATCCACTGAAGTAAAAGATTAACACGTGTTTACACTTTTGTAGCTTTAATTTACACTAGTTGTTCCGAAGATATGACTTTTTAAGCCTTCCTTTTAGCCTTCCTTCTATGTTGTTTTCAGATCTAATTTGTTTTTGAAGAATTGCATGCAAAGTGACTTATACTAAATTTCAATTGCATAACCATTCATTGACTTCCAGGACATCTTTTTCGCCGGGAGTGAGACATCTGCTACCGCTGTGGATTGGGCAATGGTAGAAATGATGAAGAATCCAAGAGTGATGAAAAAAGCTCAAGATGAGGTGAGACAAGTCTTTAACGAAAAAGGGTCAGTTGACGAAACCGTGCTTAGTAAGATGAAATATTTGAAATGTATTGTCAAAGAGACATTGAGGCTACACCCTTCTGCTCCTTTATTACTTCCAAGAGAAAGTGGAGAGAACTGTGTGATTAATGGTTACGTGATACCGGTGAAAACCAGGGTCATAGTTAATGCATGGGCAATAGAAAGAGATCCTAAGTATTGGACTGAAGCCGAGAGCTTTATACCAGAGAGGTTTCTTGATAGCCTTATTGACTTCAATGGAAGAAATTTTGAGTATATCCCATTCGGTGCTGGAAGGAGAATATGCCCCGGTATGTCGTTCGGTCTAATTAATGTTGAACTTCCTCTTGCAATGTTGCTTTATTATTTTGATTGGGAGCTCGCTAATGGAGTGAAACATGAAGACTTGGACATGACTGAGTTATTTGGTGCAACAGTTCGAAGAAAAGATAATTTGTACTTGATTCCCATTGCTTATGATATGTCACTTATTGGAAAAATCTCTAAGAACACCAAGGAACAGTTTGTTTTGTATCATAAATAAAAGTCAGAAAGCCAATACTATAGGCTGGGTGAAGATGTTATTTGCTTTTAACATCACAAAATGGGGATTGTATGATATGTTTCAGCGTGCATCAAATAAAATTTGTATATAGTGATGGTTTATCGCAATTGCTGATTATTTGGACATATTATAAGTGTAAAAAAAAATCCATATATAAAAGATGTCTTTGACAAATGGACGGTTAGAGACCTTATAAGTTATCATTGTTGTTTATTATTAAAAATATTTATATAATAGTAAGATTATTTTTAATTAAAACGTAAGACACAGAGTGGAAGTTTTACAAATGATGTAAGTATTTTTTTTTTTTAGAAAACAAAAACCTAAAAATAACTGAATAATGGCTGAACCTTTTTTTTTAATTAACATGCTATTATTTGGGCTAGGTTTTTTAAGTGCTCAATTACTAATATACTAATAGTTTATCACTGATACACCGGTCTATTAATTATATACTAATGTTCCATCATTGATTTAATAATGGTGTATCACTCATGGACCAGTCAATTGTTTAACATGGGTTAATAACTGACTATTATCGATCCCTCAGTAATTAACTACCAAGTCAGTTAATGATGGACCACCAAGTTAATGAGCAATAAACCATGAATCAGTCCATATCATTATTTAACCATTTCTAACCCGTGAATCAGTCACAGTTAAGGGAAAGAAAGAACAATGCTTGATTCCTACTGCTTGTCATTCTCCAAATATTTGACATCAATAAGAAAGAGGATATTAGACTTATTTCTTTATACTTATCTTATGCTTTTAGTTTTACATATAATAAGGGAGCTAATAATTAGACCATAAGTCACGTGTATAATGTTGCTTTGATCGATAAAAAAGAGGACATTGGACTTATTTCTTTATAATTATCCTTTGCTCTCATTCACGTATTACGTACAGAACTACTTAATCAACCGTGTTAAAACAAAACCAAAAGTGCTTTAAAGTAAATTGATGAATAATAAAAGAACATGGCGATCGGAACTTTAATGTGGTCAAAAACCCTTTAGGGAAAAAACCATGATGCAAATCACACCAGATAAAAGAGGATTTCACTATCACCAAATGTGGTTACAAAAGTTAGAATTGCAAGAGACCTTTTAATGCCTCATTCACTTCACAGATTTGAGTTTTCAATTCGAGCTGAGATGTGATATTTTTTGAGAACTTGTCACTATAGCAGAAAAAGTTATATGTGACATTTTCTGAGAGCTTTTTACTGTAAAAATCTTGAACTGAAAACTCGAATCGGTGAAATGAAATGTACATCAACTCCTAACCCATGATTACTCCTCTCGACTTGCCTTTGGACTCCTTGCCCGACTCCGAGTCTTCTGCTTGCCTTCTATCCTCCTAACCTATTCCAAGTACGATGCTTGCCTTCAGTCTTCCTAACTTACTTTGAGCGCTACAATCCGCCTTTGGATCCTCCTGCGACGTACACCGGATTCTCTAAAATGTCCATAGAAATAGGGTTTGAGAGTAATGAAGGAAGCCTATGATATTCACTCTGGTTTTTTCTCACATTTAAGCTCAAATGAGAACTCTCAAACTTTCTCTTGTTGGACTCTCAAGTTTTGAACCTAGGTCTTACTCGAGAATTACAAGTTGTTCTTCTTAAATAATGAAACTCCTAGATATGGTAAAGGTCCAGAATCTCTCTGCTTGATCTAGATTGAGATCTGATCATGATCTCCACTTGAATTTGAATTTCGATTGCTAAAAATCTTCAAATTTAAATCTTTCTGAAATTCCAGCTACCTTCAGAAATCTTTGTTTGAACAAGATGTCGAACTTGCACATTATGCAGACAGATATCTCGTTTTCTAACAATGTCATCTGAACAAAGTTCCTGGACCTGCAATGTCAAGACACTCAAAATAGACTAACATGATATGTTAGTTCAAATTCAAACTCAATTTAAATTCAACCTTGATCTGAATTGGATCTCAAAATCCTGCAGATAACTTCCAGAAAACTCAGTCAATAAGTAGAATAATCCTAAAATGAATTTAGACTCAATTAAGCACCGGGATTAATTCCACAAAATCTGAATTAGAGAAAAATAACAGAATTAACAATATAAGTTTAAGATTAAAATTTTAAAATTTAATCCACATGATATCTGCACAATCTGTAAGAAGAATAATCAAGAGATAAAAAGCATAATTTATCTGCAAAGAAATCGGGCTAACTCAACAACAAATAATTAAATTAATTTTGATATATGGTTGGCAACAAAATATATATACATAGGAACAAAATTCCTAACACTCAACATAGGAAAAACTATGTTGTCTATTTCCCAGTGTAAACGACATCTATTTCAACTTCTATAAAAGAAACGACATCCGTTTCCTTCTACTATTTTGAGTTCCATCTGTAACATTTCTACTGCTACAACATTTTGTGTCGTATTGGACAAAAGAGCTTATACAAATAACAAATGATCATGTCGTTTACAAGCATTGCAATTCATCTATTCCTTATTTTTATTCTTTCCCGAGCTCCAAACGATTATCATTTTGTACTCTTATATGTTTCAATCAAGAAAAAGTTGAAGTATTGTATACTTTGATATATGATAGTAATTACAATACTAAGCTGCCAACTGCTTTGACGGATAGTTCTACTCATCTTCATCAAACAATCTTTTCAATCAAAGTAATTATCATTTCAATCAAAAATCAATTAAGATATCATATGTTTTAAAAAAAAATAAGATTTTATAAAAAATAAAAAAAAAGTAGATCAAATTAGGAAAGCTGCCTTCAATTTTTGCTTAAAAAAAAATTGAGATAAGAAAAGCAACAACAGCTCCCAGCGTTATTTTCAAATATTTAATGGGACATTTGGTTCATGGGTTCAAAATCATGGTTTATGATTATAATTTTTGAAATTTAAATTTTTTGTGAAAGAAAAACACCGTAGAAAACCAAGAAGCATAACTCAGAACTAGAGTTAAACCCTTAAAACAAATATCCTATAAGACTTTATCAAAAATCAAATTAAGATTTCATATATTAAAAAAAAAAGATTTTATTAAAAGAATGTAGATCAAATTAGAAAAGCAGCCTATAGAAATGCACGAACAGTTGCTAGCTTCTCCCACCCCAAATCTGCTCTAATGAACGTTGCACGCTCATCCTCGTTGTCCTTGTCACACAGAGATCCTCGTCCTCATCGTCTTCTTCTTCTTCTTAATCTGTTGGCGCAAAGGTTTTTTTTTTCTTCTTTAAGCGTCATTTTTTTTTTCGTTTAATTGCTTTTGTGGTGTGCTGTCTGTTAGGTTTTGGGTTTGCATTTTTTGAAACATCATCTATGGATTTTGAGATTTGTAGGTTTCCTTCTCCACTTTACCTTTTGTCTTTTAACTTTCTAACTTATGATTTTGCCGACTCATGTGCCCTATATTCTAATTTTTTTCTTGTTTTCTTGGTTGTGCTAGAACATGCTTTTCATATTCATTCAGAGTGTAAGTTATTTTGTATTTTTCATTTTAGTTAAATGCTTTTGTCTTTTGAGTTTTGCTTCGAATTGGATTTAATGGAATTTATTTTGGGTGAATTTGGTTTTAGAAATAATGCATTCAAATTTGGCTTTTTGAGCAGAACGATCTGAAGATGAGGGTCGAATTATACGTTAATCCTACTTTCTTGTTATTTTAGCTTTAGTGATAATACTAGTTTTTCTTTTTTAGGAAGAAAAAGAAAATATTAAGGGTTCTTTCCTTATTAGTTTGGAATTTGGACTATTTTTGTTGAATAGGGACTACATGTATGAAGATACTAATACATCCATATTATTGTGTGATTGTCAACTAATCTGCAAAGTATGTTTTGAGTTTCTGTTTTCTTAACTTGAAATTATGTGAATTTTATATCTTATATAAGTGCTAAATTAGTGTTCAATGAATGTAGATGACTTTTATTCTCTAACCTGAAATTCAAAGGTTAGTTTCAATATAATGGTTTGAAACAAATTTAAATTCTTTCAAACTTCATACGTCATATCAGCAATGGCTGAGAATTATCATGAGTAAACAAGTATTTCTAAATTCTTTTTTCTTCTTGAAACATAAACTAGTAAGGATCTTAAATTTATGAGTGTTTTTAATTCTTTTGATGCTTGTTTGGGTGTGACTGCAGGGTTAGTCGGAACCTCATCCAAAAACTTCTTCATCAGGTGTTAAAGCTCTCTATCATTACGTCTAAAGTCTTTTAAATTCAAACAGTGACGGACGCTTTGGATGTTGTCTGACAAGTAACGTCTAAAGTGATAATAGACGTCACTTAAAAAGGCGACATCTATAGTAGTAACTTTAGCGTCGCCTACCCAGACGTCGCCCTTTCTGGCGACGTCTAAGGCCTTAGATGTCACTTTCCGGGTGACGTCTAAGGGCTTTTGTGTTGTAGTGCGACTCTTTTGTGTTTTTGCTTCTTTTTATTAATTATATTGAGTTTGAGGTTTGATATAGGATGAGCCTTTTAGATGAGTGCTAACCTAATTAGAATTCATTTAAAAGCTCCAATATCAGTTATCTCCAATCTCAATATATATATATATATATAAGCATTTGAGAGAGCTGCAAGAACAAACATTTAAGTAAGATGATTATTTACTTAGAAAATAGTTATTTATGAGAAAATTAGAGAATGGGTATTTATTAAAGAAAGAATAGTTAAAAGGTTATTTCAATAAATTGTCAAAAAGATACATGTCTAAGAAAAATTGTCTTATAAAGATCACTACTGTATAATAAGGATAAGACGGAAAAAAAATAAAAATAAATGCACAAGTGAAAAATTATTTTAGTATAAGCGTGAGAGGAAAAAAAAAAACACATTGAAAAAGAATCGCAAGATAATCTGCTTTTAGTAGAAAGGGAAAAATAAATGAGGACACAATCAGTGAACTGTAGAGAATATTTTGGAAATTAAAGAAAAAAAAAATCGGCAAAAGAGAAAAGCCAATGAAATAACAATCATAAAAAGTGAAATAAAAAAAAAAAGAGTGAAACTCACACTTGGCAAGTAAAGGAGAGTTGGTAGAAAAAGGGCTTTGCCTCGTTTATGTATGTAAAGTTTATTGATTCAAAACCCAAAATCTCACCAGAGAGGAAATTTCACAAATGATGGAAAAATTAAGGGAGAAAAAAGAAATACATAAAAATGACTGAAAAATTTAAACTTGAAGCACTAGATACTCCAACTTCTCCAGAAAAATTAGGTGGATGGCCGGTTGGAAAACCCTTTTCATTAATGGCGTAGCCTTTTTATCTTTTTTTAGTTAAAAGACCATTTCTTTCGTTGGGTTTTACAATAGTCAATCACTAATATACCAATACTTTATTATTGACAGACTTGTAAATCACTACTAATGTTCTATCACTAATTTACCAACCAGTAAATTCTTGATTGACATTGGTTAATGAAAAACTGATATTGATCCATCAGTGATAAACTACAGTTATTTAGTAATGGCTCACCATAAATCCATCACATATTAACCATTCTAAACTATAAATCAGCTACAGATGGGAGAAAGAAAAGAACAATACTTGATTCCCACTCGTTATCTTTCTCCGAATATTTGAGATCAATAAGAAAGATCAAAGACGGTATTGGACTTATTTCTGTGTACTTATCCTCGCTTTTGGTTTCACAAGTAAATAATGCACAATATGTTCCATATCGTTGTATTGCTCCGTTTATTCTGTTGTGTCTCATTTTTATCTGTTTTCCTCTGTTTCCGAAGAGAAATTAGTAGCTTAACAAAATCATGCCGTCTATTTCCCAATTTCCACAGTGCAAACGTCATATATTTACTCCTGCTCTTTTGAGTTCTAATTGTATCATTTCTGCTGCTGCAACATTTTGTGTCGTACAAATAACAAACGGCATGTCGTTTTCAAGCTTTCCATGTCCTCAATTCTTTAATTTTCTTAATTTTTTTAATTCTTTTTCCGGAGCTCTAAATCATTACAAATAACAAACGGCATGTCGGCTATAACCAACTGAGCAAAGTTTCCATGTTCAATATGCACCAACAATTATCTCCCAAGTCATGGAAGTGAAACCTATTTATCACACGAGTTATTAGACTATCTCTTCGCAAATGTTAATGCTAATTCTACATTATTTTTATTTATGCTATAATGTATAATGTCATTTCAAATACTAAATCCATTTTTTACACAATTATTAAATTTAGAAAGCTCTAAAAATAAGCTTTTAACTTTAAAATAATTTGAGAATGCAAAAGTTGTGAAGATTAAATGAAAAAGAAAACATATCAACAGAGAGTAATCAAATGTTAAATTTACCGTATGTTATACTTGGTATAAAATTTTCTGCTAAGTATAATATATGACAAATTTAACACAATAAATATCAATAAATTAGAGTATTCTTTTACTATTAATATTAATCGGTAACTGATTCATTAAATTCAAACATTGTGTTGAAAATGTTCTAACTCATTTTTATAATTTACTATAGTCAATACTATTACACATTTTGTAGAATTTTACTCTTGGATCTTGTATAATTAAGAAAAAGGGCCCGTTTGGTGTAAGGATTGAAATTAGGGTGATTTGAGTCATTTGATTCAGAATCATGATTCATGATTTGAATCATGATTTAGAGTGATTAGAACCTTTGTTTGGATGTTTGCAAGCATGATTCGAACTAGTGTTTGGTTGTGTTGTTTTATGATTTTGAACCATGAAAAAAATAATAACCACATTTTAGCCCTAAAAATTATGTTACATGTAATTTTAAAAATTATAATTCAGAAAATGAAATATTAGGACAAAAAAATGCTAACACACGAAATATTAACGTCAAAAATTTTTGTTTACAATAGTGAATACACGAATTATGACTAAACTGGTCTTCCACGGCTTCCCTGGTATTCTACCCACATTTCATTCGCAAGCCGATCCCTAAAACGACCCATCTCTGTATGACTAACACTACCTGCTGTTACAACTGGGCCTTCAGGGACATTGCCATCATTATTATCGTCATCAAATTCGTCATCATTGTTTGGATCTATTTCACTTATAGGTACACCATCACAGTGGTATTGATTTAGAAGTGGATCCCCCTGATTAACCATGTGAATAAAATTATGTAGTATTGCACAGGCAACTGGAATTTTCTTCTGTTTATCCATTGGATATGTATTATTCGGCCGCCTTAGGATAGGGAACCTAGCCTTCCAACCCCCAAATGTTCACTGTATACAATTTCTCAATGATGAGTGTTTATAGTTAAAAATATCCCTGGGTCCCTGAAATCCACCACTTCTCCTTCTGTAATTAGGCAAATGGTAAGTCTCACCTCTGTATGGAGCGAGAAAACACTCATGGTTCGCATATGCAGCATCAACAAGATAGTATTTTTCTGTGCAACATATCCAAATTAGGTTGCGAATTGAAGGTTCGTAACAATAAATAGACATAAGTGTAACCTGGTGGGGGACGTGGGACTGAAACTCTGGATTGTCTAGC
The DNA here is from genome assembly GCF_000414095.1 of Morus notabilis. NCBI lineage: Eukaryota > Viridiplantae > Streptophyta > Magnoliopsida > Rosales > Moraceae > Morus > Morus notabilis. Next base: position 126,669 of record NW_010366773.1, read on the forward strand.
GCATCATTTAGCACTCGAGCGTCGTGGGCAGAACCTTCCTAACCGGATAATATATATGTGAACTTCATATCAAATGAACAAGCAGCCAATATGTTCTGCGAGTTCACACCCTTCCTATTTCGATAAGCCGTTGGATTAGGTACACCAATTGGTGTACAAGGTATATGAGTACCGTCAATTGCACCTACACAATCCTGACCATTTCAAGCACACGTTTTGCACATAAGTTTCATGTAAACATATTTATCGACGTATTATTAAGAATATGAATGATAAATAGTTAAAAATTATACGTAAAAGAGTAACACAACTTACGTCGAACCATGTACCATATCTCTGACGGTTGTCACGTAGAAATTCAGGCACTTTGTCATAATTTGGAGGCTTAATGAAATCTTCATGTAGTTCACAAATAGCATCTAAAACTTCAGTAAACCTACATGATGTGGTCTCCCCTGAATGTTGCCAGGCGTCTTGTGATTCACGATTACTTTGACTTTGTGAAACGATTGTTAAGAACACAAATAATTGTTCAGGTACGCTCATGTTGTATGAGGGTCGTAGCAAACCTTTCTCAGTTAGCATTTCACATAGAATCATAAAATCACGTGGTCCTATACGGACTTTGTTAAATATTGTTGTTTCATTACTGTTTGCTAATAGCTCATTTACCTTGTCCATGCCCCTTAAAGAAGAATTGTGCATCGACCTTCTTACTATGTTACTAGATTGATATGCATGTACAGCCGTCGCTTGACTTATTGCGGCCTTAAATCTCCGTCGATGCCTTGAAGGCGTCGTTCTATCTCGTTCCTCATTTTCGGGTTCCATCCTGTTTGTAAAACAATGTAACATATAATCTTAACATTGTCACCAAATAAAACACAAAAGTAGAAACAATATCACTAAATTTACTACTTTTAAATTTAATAAATAATAATGATGACAATAAAGAGGAAAACCAGCCTTTCAAAGGTCGGTTAAGCATAAAAAATGTCAAGTAGAAAAATGAAAAGAAAGCATTTGACAACTTCCTTTCCTTCCATATTTAAAAAATAATATTACAAAAATTACTTCATGAAAATAGAACAATGAAGTAGAACGCAAGAAGGACAGGAAGTCCTGGATAAAATCATCATAAAAATGGAGGGAAAAAAATTAGAAAAATAAAAACTGCATTAACAATTGTCATTGCCTAACCAAATCTAAATGCCACATATGACTAAAGTCTTTATCTTCATGCAACTAAATTGCAACCCACAGCAGCAGCAGCAGGGGATTCAATGCCCCCTCGGCCACCACTTCTTGAGTCGCAGGCGGCGCCAGCAGCAGCGCTGCTCCACCAGCGCTAGCAACAGCTCCACCAGCACCGGCAGCTGCATATCCGGCAGCAGCAGCAGCAGCACCGGCACCGGCAGCAGCAGCTGCACCAGTAGCAGCAGCAACACCAGCAGCAACAGCTGCAGCAGCACCAGCAGCAGCAGCTGCAGCACCGGCAGCAGCTGCACCAGCACTGGTAGCAGCAGCTCAGCATCCCCGGTTTCAGTTCTCAATGATCTTTGAAACTTGAATTCAATTGGGCAGAAACAAGAAAATAATTCCAGAAACGGTATAGAATATAATTCCAGTAATGGACCATAAACAAATTCTCATACAATATTCGGTGCAACAACAAATTCTCATTCAATAGTTTAGAAGAGCATCTCATACAATAAATAATGAAACTAAACCGTTACACTAACAATAGTGTAAAAAACTGTCTCGAAATCACACATATTACCTCACTAGTAAATAATGCACAATATGTTCCATATCGTTGTATTGCTCCGTTTATTCTGTTGTGTCTCATTTTTATCTGTTTTCCTCTGTTTCCGAAGAGAAATTAGTAGCTTAACAAAATCATGCCGTCTATTTCCCAATTTCCACAGTGCAAACGTCATATATTTACTCCTGCTCTTTTGAGTTCTAATTGTATCATTTCTGCTGCTGCAACATTTTGTGTCGTACAAATAACAAACGGCATGTCGTTTTCAAGCTTTCCATGTCCTCAATTCTTTAATTTTCTTAATTTTTTTAATTCTTTTTCCGGAGCTCTAAATCATTACAAATAACAAACGGCATGTCGGCTATAACCAACTGAGCAAAGTTTCCATGTTCAATATGCACCAACAATTATCTCCCAAGTCATGGAAGTGAAACCTATTTATCACACGAGTTATTAGACTATCTCTTTGCAAATGTTAATGCTAATTTTATATTATTTTTATTTATGCTATAATGTATAATGTTATTTCAAATACTAAATCTATTTTTTACACAATTATTAAATTTAGAAATTTCTAAAAATAAGCTTTTAACTTTAAAATAATTTGAGAATGCAAAAGTTGTGAAGATTCAATGAAAAAGAAAACATATCAACAAAAAGTAATCAAATGTTAAATTTACCGTATGTTATAATTGGTATAAAATTTTCTGCTAAGTATAATATATGATAAATTTAACACAATAAATATCAATAAATTAGAGTATTCTTTTACTATTAATATTAATCGGTAACTGATACATTTAATTCAAACATTGTGTTGAAAATGTTCTAACACATTTTTATAATTTACTATAGTTAATACTATTACACATTTTGTAGAATTTTTACTCTTGGATCTTGTATAATTAAGAAAAAATTCATATTCATGCATCGTGTACTTTTCTAGAACATTGTAATATTATAATACTAAACTGCCAACCGCGTTGAAAATTAGCACTCATGTTCATCACTCATCAGCAATCTTTTCAAACAGAGCAGTACAAGCATTCATAGAATATAATATTAAAATAAAGGGGAAAATGAAAAGCGCGAAGTGATGGTTTTATGAAAAAGAAGAAAAGAAAAAAAAAAAAAAAGAAAAATTAGTCTGCATGCGCGTGCATCAGGCCTTCAAAAAATACATTCCTAATTATTTCTGGCAAAGATTGAAAATTCAAAATCTCCGTCGATAATTCCACAGAAATTTCCCTACTTTAAGAGTAACGTTATGAAAATAGTATGTAGTATTATTTCCACAAAATAGCTTGATGTTACCAAGAAAATTTTTGAAATATTAATATTATATCATGCCTCAAACAAAAGATAGTGACGTGAAAGCTTTTTTAAAAATTAAAGAGGGTTTAAGAAAGTAATTAAGTCAAAGTCAAAGTCAAAGATAATATATATATATAAATTTCTAAACAAACCTTACTAATTTAAGGAAATTAGGTTTTAGAAAGAGTGAGGCGGACTTTACAAAAATCACAATTACTATTAAAATCAATATCAAAAGTCAGCCATCAGAAAATAAAACTATAAGAAGACATCATAAGTCAGTATAATCAGTTCTTGCATATATAGTCATGTGAACTTACAGATGTTTTTGTGAGAAATAGTTCCTGCTTGCTGAGCGAAAGGTTATTATAGAGTATTTATACTATAGGTAAGCAACCTGCATCAAATACTTGATAGACTATTGGCAAGGCAATGGATGAACGGTGTGAAGATCGGGGAATAGATACCGCACGCAATTATTTCCGCAGCAGTTTAAAGTGTTAAATAGTTTTGCTAAGAAAAACTCTGACATAGTATGTTGGAAATTTGTAATATGAATGTCAAGTTCATGTAAGCTAGTAGGATTTGCGAAGCAAGTATATATAGGTGTGTATATATATATATATATATCTATGCTTTTGAAAAGGAATTGTTTTAAGAATAAACATTTTTAATATGTGCAGGAATGAAAATTAGAACTTATGTTATTATGATATAGCATTTTGGGAGAAAGCAACAGATGTTCAAAATGAGATAGTATTTTAAGGAAAAGAAACTTATGTTCACAATGTTATAGCATTGAAATAGCAATTTTTTTTTTAAAAAGCTCTGCAATTTTTCTTAGAGGTTTTCAGAAAGTATAAATATATAAAAGTCAGCTATATTGATGACCACCTAGTAGGGTCGCTACATCAACTCTACAAATAACTTCATGTAGTCCCAGCTCCACTTATCTTTGAGGCTCTAAGTCCAACCGTGCCGCTAGCTTCGTCATCAAAACCAACAGTTCAGAGTTTAATCCTTTCCTCTAAATAATCTAGTTTAATTATATACAATTGTATCATACTAGTGTGTCTTTACTCAAATTCAAAGTTATAAACAATTCTTAATTCAAATCATGATTCTTTGATAATTGGAATTCAACCAAGAAAATGGATTGGGTGCAAGGATTAATGTTACTAATCCACTCACTTTAAGTTCCCTAATGAAGTTAGATTGGTTATGCATTGAGTTTCGGGGTCAAAACATGATTTTTGAACTATTTTAGGTTGGATTAGTGTGCACCAGTCGACCGGTGATAGAAGAGTTTAACTCCACCGGTCAGTTTCAAAGACTTTTACCTTGATCTATGCTTTGATGTTGAAAATTTCGTGGTAATCTCATTTTTGGTTCAAATCCGGATCCAAAAGCTTCAGGAGAGGGACGAGAGAGAGAGAGAGAGAGAGAGCTGAGAGAGATCAAGAGATAGAGAGAGAGGAACGAGAGAGAGAGAAAGTGTGAGGCAAATGAGAGAGAGAGTGAGCTCTGAGAGAGAGGACGACAGAAAGAGAGAAAAAGAAAGAAAATGAGGGAAAGAAAAAGAAAAAGGAAATATAAGGAAAAAGGGAAGATAATATTGAAGATAGTTAAAAGAAAAGGGTGGAATTGTAAATACTGAAATTAATTTAAAATTCCTTGATTAATTAAGAAAATCAAATTAGGCATACTAATAAATCATAATTAGTATAATTAAACATGTTTAATTCTTGAGGTCGTTATAGCTCTATTCCTCTTAAGGAATTTAGTCCTCTAAATTAGAGCTTATCTCAGGATATGAACAGATGCGGATATCGTTCCTGCATTGTCGCTTCTAGTTCCAACGTTGCTTCATCAACGCTATGGTGTTGCCACAACACCTTCACTAACGGTATCTCACGATGACGTAGGCTCTTCATTTTCCGATCGAAAATCTAAACTGGTGCTTCCTTGTAACTCATGTCATACTGGGTTAGAACGTCATACCATTGTATCACAGCTTCTGGATTGGGTTGACACTTGCAAAGCATCAAAATATGAAATACGTTGTGCATATAAGACAACTCTGAAGGAAATACGAGACGGTAAGCCACAACACTGACTCATTGCACGATCTGGAACAGGCTGATATACTGTTGCGCGAGTTTCCCTTTCACATCGAAACGAGTGACTCCTTTGCGTGGAGAAACCCTTACTAATACAAAATCGCCTTCCGAGAATTCTAAGGGTCTACGCCTCCTGTCAGCATAGCTTTTCTGACAACTCTGAGCTATCAGTAATCATTCCCGAATAATGATTATCTTCTCATTGTTTTCTTGGATGACATATGGTCTAGTAGTAAGCCAATTCCCTGGCTCGAGCCAGCAAACTGGTGATCTACAAGGTCTACCGTACAGAGCTTCGAATGGTGCCATTCTAATGCTAGCCTGATAGCTATTGTTGTAGGCAAATTTGGCTAGATAGAGATACTTCTTCCAACTTCCACCGAAATCCAAAACTCAAGCACGAAGCATATCCTCCAGAATCTGAATGACTCTTTCAGATTGTCCGTCAGTTTGGGGATGAAAGACGATGCTGAAATTCAATTCGGTCCCCAAGGCTTCTTAAAAACTTCTCCAGTACTTTGCATTGAAACGAGTGTCATGATCTGATGTGATAGAAAACAGAACTCCATAAAGCCTAACGATGTGTTTTAGGTACAACTCTCATAGAACTTTCTTGAAATACGTTTCACGAAACGGTATGAAGTGTGCAATGACAAATTTAACACAATAAATTTGTTAAATTCATCATACATTATATTTAATTTGAAATTTACTATAAAATAATATATCACATATGATAAATTTAACGCAATAAATAACATTGTATTAGAGTATTTTTTACCATAAAATAATATATTTACAATTGACATATTACTTCTAGCACGGCATTGGAGATGTTATTACACATTTCATGTAGCGTGTACTTTTCTAGAACATTGTAATATTATAATACTAAACCGCCAACTGTCTTGACAAAGCAATCTTTTCAACTGTGTTCATCAAGCAATCTTTTCAAACAAAGCAATTTCCTGGTACAAGCGTTTCATATAAAGGCATAATGAAAAGCAAGTCTGTATGCGTGTGCATCAGTCCTTCAAAACGCTCAAAAAATGCCATCTAGTACTCACAATTTCTCAACTTTTTGAATTTAATAATTTAATTCTTATTTTTTGACAATTAACTCTTTTAATTTTTAAATCTTTACAATTAAGATTCAATAAAAAATGATATATATTTTCTTGATGATTCTGATGATCACGTGAGCATATTGTTGAAGGCAATAAAAATCATTTCTCACCATATTTATTTTGTTATATTAATTTCAAAATCATCATGTCCTCGAACACAATCAGTTGTTATAAACAACTCTTAATTTTCAAGAGTTATTGCTCTTAATGGACGCTTCAAGGGTGAGAAATGATCATTATTGACTTCCACAAACATTCACATGCGCGTCACATGATCAAAATCATCAAAAAAACATATGTTATTTATGATTGGACTTCAATTGCAAAGATTTTTAAGTTGAGGGGCATTCATACAAAAAAGTCCTAAAAAAATAATAAACAAGGGATTATGTGTGTGCATAACAAACAAATTTGGCGAATAAAATACAAAGCAAAATTTTAGGTTAGATAGCAAAAGGATCCCAAAATTGAAAAAAAAAATTTAATTGATGAGTGAGTGTTTTACTCACAAATCAAATGCTTTAAAGCTTAATTATTTATTTAATTCTCAAGCATTATTTTTTATTTTAATGTGTTTTTGTTCATTTTGTAAGAAAATGGAGAAAATTAGACTTAATGGCAATATGGATCAAAATTTAGAGCAAACCACGCAAAAAGGGGCACACAGACCCCTTCCTAGCAGCAAGAGGTGCCCGTGCAACATAATGGCGCGGGCATGCCATCAAGAGGGGCGTTGTAGAATGGACAAAGCGAGCACACCATGCAAGGCGCGTGCCCGTGCCACTCACTGTACGGCCACGCCATCTGGGCACGCAGCCGTGCCTCCTCTCCGATCTGACTGAAGTTTGGGTCATTTTTGGCCCTTGATTTGATTTGGGGGTCGAGATTGCTCCTTTGGAGGTCATGTGAGAGACCATTAAGTCAAAAAAATCCTAATTTTGAGAGGCACACTTATAAACAAAGATTGGAGGCACAAACTTTAAAAACAAGAAAGAGCTTAGAGGCTGAAAGTTGGAGGATTTTTCTTAAAGATATCTTGAAAGATTCTTGAAGATTGAAGCCTTGAAGACCACTCTAATATAGTTTCCTCTTAATCTCTACTCTTTTTATTTTGATTTTAATTTGAAAACTATTGTTGTGATATTGTGATAACATGGTAGTTTTTATGATTTTCATGATGATTATGCTTATGATTTGACCATGTGTGACTAGATTTCTAACCTAGGGTCTTGATGTAGCTAGCTTGAACTATGTTGTGAATATTTAGTTGGTTGTTAATGAAATGTTGACTCAATCATTTGTGTTTCTCTTGTACTTAATACCTCTAGTTGATTGGAAAATAGACTAGTTTCTTCGACATTTGGGTTGATGCTCAGGAGATATTAGTTCGAATATCGGTATAGGGAAGCACGATCTAATGTTGCTGTGAGACCAGGAGATGATCAACACATAGGTAATCGTTATGAGAATCTTAGTAATTATGAGACCGAGAGGTGATCAAATGCTTAGATAATCATTGAAAAGTTGAGCTTAATGAATGTATTTATACCCAAGTTAGATAGGGATATTGGCTTGTTTATTTGCACATGTTATCTTACTTGACGCTTGGTAGAGGTAGTGAGACTAATTTAGAAATCTTAGATTAATGAATTGAGTTAATATAATTAGCAACCACTTAATAGGAAGACATAGGGAGAGCGAAGCGAAGTCAAGACCCTAGAACTCTATTATTATTTTTATTTTCACTCATAGTTTCCATATTTAGTTACTTATTTTGTAAGATCTTGTGTTTAGCTTTAATAGTTAAATTACTTTGCTTTTCTTGCTTCAATTACTTAATTCACTCGATTTCGGTTGTATAGATAAAATTTAGTTACGAGCACTCATGATACTTAGTTTAATTCTTGAAAATTCAATCTTATGGGACGATATTTGACTTTTTAATCACTTTATTACTTTTGCGACCAGTGTATTTATGGAAAATTTTGCAACAACAACCAAACTCTTAAATGTGGCAAATTATGTATTTGCAAAAAGATCAAGAAAATTTCTAGGTAAAAAGTGTATGCAACTTATGATGTGACCACTTGGAATGTGGTTAAAGTATGAGCAAGAAATGGCACACACATTTTTGGCTTTTAGTGATTAAACTTTCCAAAGTTTGAATGAGGAGTGATTGCTTTTTAAAGTTTTAAAGGGAAATTATCTTCACACACCATACTGTATCTTCACATAATTAACACCGGGAGTTGCAGAGCTAGAAAATCAAGTGGGGGGAGGCGAAGCGGATATATAATTTCAAATTTTGATGGAGAGCAACATGTGTAGTTTCATACTTTTAACGGGATTAAACTACAAATTTAACAGAATACACATACAGAATTAAATGATAAAAATTCACGTGGGGCGGCCCTACTCTCGGGAAGCTGTTTTGCCACCTCTACAACTTCAAGCTAGTTCCATCACATGGGTTTCTGTTTTCAACCAGTGATGGAGTCAGAAATTTTTGTCAATAGGGTTAATATTGCTCTACATTTTCATGCGTTTAACACTCTAGGGTCCGTTCATTTCGCTGATTCGAGTTTATAATTTGAGTTGAGATTTGATTTTATGTAAGAGCTTTTTACTGTAGCAAAAAAGTTAGATGTGACTGTTTCTGAGAGCTTTTTACTGTAGCAAAACTCGAATTCTAAACTCGAATCGGCGAAATGAACGGGGCCTATATTAATTTCATTATCAAGGTAATTGAAAATTGAGTTTATAGTTCTTATGTGTATAGGGTTTTTTTAGAGAAGGTGATATCTTTGATGTGTGTTATAAGATTAATTTTAGTGAGGGCGGCTAACCGAATATGAATATAATATAATACACATTTATATATGTATAAAATTTATAAAATAAAAAATTTTAGTGGAGGCTTAAGCCCCCACCAGAGCCCTAGTCACTCCGTCTTCAACCAATCAGCACCGAGGTGGGCGGAAGAAGAATTAAAATTTCATATACTTATTTAAGCCATTACAAGTTGCAACTCTAACCTAGATAGTTCCATTGCACTTTCTGACGGGCATTTGTTTTTCAAGACATCTATTGTCAGCACTGAGGTGAGCTGATGGGAAACAAAAAATAAAAAAAAAAATGCTCAGGTTCACCTTTCCTCTGAGGCTGCGCCGAACGCAAAGAAAAAGAAAAGAAGTAAAATTGTCTTTCTATTATTAGCTTTCATTTTTTTATTATTTTTTTTACTACGCGTCCGCTATATAATTTTGGCACACATTTATACGTCGCCACTTTGGAACAGATTGATTACAGGTAGGGAGTTAGCTGAGGCTCATTCTATAAATACTAGTAGTAGTAGTAGTAGAGAGTTTGTCATTCCTAAATACTAAGTTCAAAAATACCGCATTTTCAATATGGATCTCAAAACACCCTCTTTCTCATTCCTTTTCAGCATCTTCCTCTTTGTGTTTCTGGTGCTGAAATTACTCATCCAAAGAGCTAAATCCACCAGCTCAGCTTCAAAACTACCCCCAGGGCCATGGAAACTACCCTTACTAGGAAATCTTCACCAGCTTTTCGGGTCCTTACCGCACCATGCACTTAGCGACTTGGCCAAGAAACACGGACCATTCATGTACCTAAGGTTTGGACAAGTGCCGACCATAGTAGTTTCATCAGCGGAGTTTGCCAAGGAAGTGATGAAAACCCATGATGTCGTCTTTGCGTCGAGGCCTCGGGCTCTCTCTTCGCAGATCTTGTTATATGATTTTACAGACGTTGCCTTTGCTCCATATGGCGAGTATTGGAGACAGCTGCGGAAAATTTGTGTGCAAGAGCTCTTGAGCACAAAAAGAGTTGAATCTTTCCGACCCGTTAGAGAGGAAGAGATGTTTAATCTCATGGAATGGATTGCTTCAAATGTTGGCTCAGCTATAAATCTCACCGAGAGGACCAAATACTCGACATATGATATAACATGGGGGGCAGCCTTTGGCAAGAAAATTGAAGATCATCATGAGTTCATATCGATTGTTGAGGAAGCATTAGAGGTATCAGGAGGTCTTGATCTTGTAGATTTGTTTCCTTCTTTTAGTTTTCTTGCTGGATTAACTGGTGCAAATCATAAATACGAGTCGATTAAAGGAAGGGCTGGAAGGATAATGGAAAACATAGTCAAGGAACACAAAGACAAGAAGTCAACAATGAAGAGTAGTCAAAGTAGTCAAAAAGATCAAGAAGATCTGCTTGACGTTCTTCTGAAATTTCACAACCAGGCTGAACTTGGTTTCTCCCTAACAACTAACAACATCAAAGCTGTTATTTGGGTAAGCATATTTGTTTTTTGTTTTTGTTTTTTTCTGCTTTATACCCACAAACGTAATTTACACTAATCATTCCAAAGATATGAGTTGTTTAAACCATCAATTTAGTGTGGTGCACTGTTGACCAAGAAAAAGTATTTTTTTCTTTTTCAAAGAATGGTATGCAAATGTGACTTATATTAAATTTCACTTGCCTAACCATTCATTAACTTTCAGGACATCTTTTTTGCTGGGAGTGAGACATCTTCTACAGTTGTAGATTGGGCAATGGTGGAAATGATAAAGAATCCAAGAGTGATGAAGAAAGCTCAAGATGAGGTGAGACAAGTCTGTAGTAAAAAAGGGTTGGTTGATGAAACCATGCTTAGTGAGATGAAATATTTGAAATGTATTGTTAAAGAAGTTCTAAGATTACACCCTTCGGCTCCTTTGTTAGTTCCAAGAGAATGTAGAGAGGAGTGCGAGATTAACGGTTATTTGATACCAAAGAAAACTAGGGTCATAGTTAATGCATGGGCAATAGGAAGAGATCCTAAATATTGGGTTGAACCTGAGAGTTTTCTACCGGAGAGGTTTCTTGATAGTCCTCTTGACTTCAAAGGAAGAAATCTTGAGTATATCCCATTTGGTGCTGGAAGGAGAATATGCCCCGGCATGTCATTCGGTCTAATGAATGTAGAACTTCCTCTTGCTATGTTGCTTTACCATTTTAATTGGAAACTCCCCATTGGGGTGAAGCATGAAGACCTGGACATGACCGAGTCTTTCGGCGTAACAGTTAGAAGAAAGGATGATTTGCACTTGATTCCCATGGCTTATGACCCGTTACCTAATGGAAAAATCTCTGCGAACACAATGTAACTTGTAATATCTGGCTCTTTGAGTAGTACCTGTTTGTTTACATTTTCCTTTCTTATCGTTAATAAAACTCAGAAAACCACTAGTACTGTTGGCCGAGGGATCATGATGTTATTCGCCTCGAAATATCCCATCAAATAAAGTTTTACATAGTGATTATTTGCTGATTATTTAGAGACCTTATAAGTTATTGTTGTTGTAGTATTGCCATTGCTATTATTATTATTATTATTATTATTATTATTATTATTATTATTATTATTGTTATTATTAATATTATTATTGTTGTTATTATTATTATTGTTGTTGTTGTTGTTGACCGGTCTATCAGTGGCAAACTATTAGTATATTAGTTGTAAAACCCATAAAAAAAATACTTTTCACTAAAAGAAAAAATTCGGCCAGTAAACAAAAGGGTTGGTCAAAAGCAATCATTCATCTAATTTTTTTAAACAAGTTAGAGAATCTAATGTTTAAAGTGTAAATTTTTTATTATTTTTTATTATTGTTATTATTATTGTTATTGTTATTATTGTTGTGTAAATAAAAAATTCAGACTTTAAACATTAGATTCTCCAACTTGTCTAAAAAAATTAGATGGATGACTGCTTTTGACTAACTCTTTTGTTTAATGGCCGAATTTTTTCTTTTTAGTGAAAAGTATTTTTTTTATGGGTTTTACAACTCATATACTAATAATTTACCACTAATAGACCGGTTTATGAATGATTTACTAATGTTCTATCACTGATTTACTAGTGCTCTGTCACTAATAGACAGTCAAAATTATTACCTAACATTGGTTAATCACTAATTAACATTGTGTGTTAGTGATAAACTGTTATGTTAGTGATGAACACCTAAGTTTATCAGTGATACATCATGAATCAATTAATTACTAATTAACCATTCTATTTATAAATCCGTCACGGTCAGAAAGAAATAAGTGAGTGAATCAGAATTGCATCTGCAACACCGCATCGAGTGACGACTAGAGGAGATGAGATAGAAAGAAGTGAGAGGGAAGAGAGGGGACAACGTAGCGAGGAGGAGATGAGAGAGAAAGAAGAGAAAGAGAGGAGAGAGAGAGAGGAGGACACGAGAGAGCAGATGAGAGAGAAAGAAGAGAGAGATCAGGAGTTTAAAGAAAAAAATTTAAATGAATTCTTATGTCGGTTTGTTAAAACATTATTATAAGTGTGGAATTTAAAAAACAAAATCAGTACCAAGTGTTAACGACAAAATAATTGTGACTATTAGAAAAAAAAAAAAACCCCACTATTGTGACAAAACACCTGGTGTGACTATGTGTATTAGTCACAGGTTGTGATTAAGAGCCCCTTTGGTTGGCGAATTTGTTCTCTAATTCGAATTATAATTCATAATTCGTTACAGTATTTTTTCTTATAAAAAACACACGTAAATTAAAAATAATTCTAATCTCATAATTTTAATCCATAAACTAAACGGGCTCTAAAGGTTTTTTTTAGTCACAAGATATCTTGGTTGTGACTAAAGGGTTTCAATAAAGCCTTGATTGACAATACTTGATTCATACTCCTTATCTTTCTCCAAATATTTGAGATCAATAAAGAAAGATGGTATTAGATTTATTTCTGTGCGCATATCGAGGGAAGGGTTTTAATAATTAGACCATAGGACATTAGGTCAAAAAAGCTAGTTTAACTGGTCTTGTCGTTTACAAGTATTCCAATTCTTGTACTATTTATTTTCTTCGGAGCCCCAAAGTTATGAAAAACATTCTTTGTGGAGTTGAATTAATGCAGCCCAAGTTTTTGTACAACGCGTTAATAATGTCATTGAAGTTAGAAAATCCACCCCACCTATCACATGAGTACTTAATATCCATTATTATCATAATTTATAATGAGCTTTTTCATGACGAGTGAAAAAAATACCACATTAGAAATGCTAAGGGACTCTTTTTGTCGCTCTCTCTATTATTTTCTATATTTACAGTTTGATATGTGTACTCTACTATCACATTTTCTGTTTAAATAATAATATATTATGTTAGTGAAGTCCATGTGTTAAAATTGTGAATGCAGATAGTGACATAAAAAAGTGATATTAGCATTTCTTATACCACATTAGTTAGTGCTTAAAAGTTGGGACTAAAACTGGTGTCCATAGCAATACTTTTTTTTTTTTTCAAACAATCCTTTCATATGAAGTTAATTGTAACTCTATAAAATAGAGTTATTTTCGCTCTTATATGCATTTAAATTGGTTTTGTTCTCGATGATTCTTAAGTTTAGTTTAAGTATATTTTAATTGTTTCATTTTATTTTATTTTAGTTCATTTTGTTTTTTATTTTATTTAATTTTCCACTTTAATAGTTTTGGTGATCCTCTTTTGTGTTTAAATTTGGTGAAAATTGCAATTTGGAGTTTATTAGGTTTAAAAAGGAAGCAAACAAGTGAATTAAATCATAATTTAATCCAGATCAGAACAAGCCCAACCGTCGGCCCAGCCCCAAAGCTCAACCAGAAGCCGCCACGTGGCATGCTTTGTCGGACCAACTTGGGTTCATTTTTCTTGTTGCTGAGCGTGATTTTGAGTTAGCTATTCATTCATTCGACACTCAACCTAAAATTAAGAGCCCCATTGGAGAGCTGATAAAATAATATCTGGGGAATTATTTTGGAAAATTTAGGATAGTTTTTACGACTTTTAATTTCATTAGATTTTAGGTTTTAATATTGGAGAAGGTATTTTTGAAGCTACAAAAAGAAGAAGAGGAGGATTTAGAAGAAAAAGTTTGGAGACTTATAATGACACTTACAATTTGGTTTCATTTTCTAATTTTCTAATTCTATATTCTTGTTCTTGTTCTTTAATTTTCTACAATTTGTTTGTGATTGTCTGATCAATGATTGTATTATTTGGTTTTTGACTTGAGACTGAGAGGTGATGAATTAAAATTAATAGGCCAATAGTTTCCATAAGTTAATAAATAGGTCAAATTACTGTTTTTATTCATAACTTGTCTGGTTATGAATCATAACTTGATAAGTTATTGTCCATAATTCATGGTTTTTATCCATAACTTGTCTGGCTATGAACCATAACTTGATAAGTTTGTCCATAACTTATCTGGTTATGAACCATAACCTGACAAGGTATGGTCTATTAATTTTTATAACTAAAAATGGGCCTATATACTTTCTTAAGCTTTTCATATTGGCCTATTTTCTACTATTTCTGTTTAATAAGCCCTGGTTTAGAATGTCCTAAGTTTGTCATATGATTGAGAGATATATAAAGCTTTGTAGTGCTATAAATTCCATTCTTAATAAGTTTCAATAGGTTTAGAATATTGACTGAGATGTACTCTTTTTCGTTGCTTTACTCTTTTTTTTTTCTTTTCTTTTCTTTCTTTGCAGCCCATTTGTTTACTGTGGTTTCCTTTCTTTTCCCTTTTTGTTTCTCATTAATTTTCTCTCGATTTCAATCTTGTTGCTCTCTCTCATAGATATATTAAAACTTCAATCTCAATTAATCTCATTGCTTGTGATTAATTGTGACTTCTATTGTGGTTGGCTTCTTTCATTCCTTTCATGGTCAATTTTTCTCTTTTGTGCGTGTGAATGTGCTTTCGTTTATTTGAACTTAAGAATTATTAAAATTTTATTTAGTTGTTTAAATGCATAGTTTTGACTACTTAATTAATTGATTATAAATTCTCCTTAGTTAATAAACTGTCAATTTTCAAAAAACAAAAATAAAAAAATCTAACAAAATAACGAATGACATGTGTGGGGTTTTTCTTAAAAGAAAACAAAAATAAAAACATTCAATTATGTTCCTAGTCCAAATATTTTTTTGTTTTTTAGAATATTGTTTTAGATCTCTCTGTTTCTTTTAATAATTTATACCACTCTAACCTGTTTTAGATCTCTCTATTTCTTTTAATATTTTATACCACCCTAATTTCACTACAAAAAGCCCTTTTAGAGACACATTTGTCTCTAAAAATGTCTACATTTGTCTCTTAAAGTTTCAGAGACACAAAATTTGTTTCGTTATAAATCGGCTCTAAAAGGTAGTCTCTAAAAGTATTTGAGACGAATTTTAAATTCGTGCCTCTACTTTTGGAGACTAAAATATTTTTTTGTATAGTCATGAATTTTAACCTCAAAAAGAGATATTTTAGACGATAATTTAGTCATTTAGAGACTTAGTTAGACCAAAGTATCATGCTTCAGAGACAAAAGATTTTGTCCCTAATGTATATACATTCAGAGAAAAAATCTATTTGTATCTAAAAAGTATTTTTAGGGGCAAAGAAATGTCATCAAATAAGTTTTTTTTTTTTTTTTTTTTGTCCCTAATTTGTTGTTTGAGAGACAAAATGATTTCGTCTCTCTACGTAATATAAAAAATAGTATAAAATATTTTAATTTTAGACCACTATAACAAAAAGAGTTATAAGCGACGACATTATTAGCGACCACATTTATCGTTGTTAAAATTATAGTATTAGTGACGATATCTCGTAGCTTAAAAGAAAACAAAATTTTTGAACGACTTGTCGTTGCACAAAATTTAAATATTTACGACGACAAGTCGTCGCTAAAATTGAACGGATTATTAACGACGACATGTCGTCGCTAATATCTATTATGGCGCCAGTTTGTACATTATTTGAGAGGACATGTCGTTGTAAATATTGATGGTTACAGCTGGAGGTGACCTGGCCAAAAAGAGGCAGGAAATTTGACAGTTTCCTGCGAATAGGTTCCAGATCATATTTCTTTATTTTTTGCGACGACGGCGCAAAATGTCGTCTCAAAAAAAGGTTCCAGAATTCTTTTCAAAACGACTGTTTTTGCGACGACACGTATCATCAGAAAAAAAAGGTTCCAGAAAATTCTATCAAGGACGATTGTTTTTTGCAATGACAGTTTTAATAATGTCGTCACAAATAACCGGGGATTTAATTTTCCCAAAAAAAGGGCGGAAACTTTGGCGGTTTCCTCAAAATTATTTGCGACCACATTGTTAAATTATCGTCGCAAAAAATGAATCAGGCTATATTCTTGAAGAATATTCTCAGAAATATTAATGAGGTGAAGAAAAACGCTGTCGTTTTAACCTTAATTGCGACGATGGTTTAATCTTTGTTGCGACGACATAATATCGTCACAAAAAACCACCTGCATAAACGAAATCGCAGACCTCCCTCCTCCATTTTTCCCGGTGAGCCTCTTGCATTTCCCTTTCCTCTCTCCATCCAAAACCTCCAAAAACCATCCAAAAACACTGAAAATAGCTTAAAATATCGTTCTCTCCTCAAATCTTTCATTTGTGGAGAGAAAAAGTCAAAAAATGCAGAGTTTTCATCTCTCCCTCACCGCCCACTTTTTCAGCCGCACTCGCCATTTTCTGGCCGCCGGCACCCTCCTTTTCCTGCTGCCTTACCATTCTCTAACCCCCGGTATTTGTGGGTTTAGATTTTGTGAGTTAATATTTTGGTATTTTGTTAATTGATTTTGGTAATTTTGTTATGATTTATGATTTTGTTTTAGATTTTGGATATAGTTTGTGGTTTTGAATTTAGAATTGTAAATTTTAAATTAGAATTGAAATTCAAATATGTGATAATTAGATTAAAATTTGTATGAAATTTATTTAATGATGATTATGTGATAATTAAAAAATTAGATAAAAATTTTAATTAGGATTATGTTGATAATAAAATAATAAAATAAACTAATGTTAAATACTTATGATAAAATAATTTGTGTTAATTTTCATAAAATTTGATAAAACTTTATAAATTTTTCGTAGTGGAGATGCCTATGGATAAGAGTTGGATACATTTAAGGCACCAAAAGTGGTCGAGTTTTCATAGTCGGCTGTCATACTCCCAACATCGCGAGAAGAAAGTAAGTATTTATTAATAATTTATTCAATATAATTGTTAATTTTATAATCGATTACACTATCTTCATATACATTTAAACTACTATATAGTCTACCATAGGGACTCAACAGCTGATATCCGTCATCAATATCTGGGGGGACATGCATCGTCGTGGGGATACTTGGGTTAATCCCCAAGCTAATCAGACTTTTGTAAGTATACTCGTAATGTTTAATTATATTTTTTTATTTAAATTGCATTATGTATTTAATTATTTTTCTTATAATATTTGTAGCATCCGATGGAGGGAGAAAGAGAAACGCAGATCCAGACGCAGTCTGCTACTTCTGAATCATTTATAGTCTGCAAATTTTGATTATTTATGGATAATTTATTTTGAAATTGAACTTGAATTGCAGGTTTCACATTTTCCCTATTTATGCCAACACGCTGCCGAAATTTCTTTAAAAACTTATTTTTACGCTGAAATTAAATGGGAAATCAAACCGATGAATTAGATTTCAATTTTTAAAGAACCCCCAAACTGAATTAGAAAATCGTTTGTGAAACTTAGATTTGAGTCAAGGCACACTAATATAAAATAATTAGACATGAACTTGATTTGTTTTAGGAATGAGGATTGTGTCCTAATACTTTGTTTTCTGACAATGCTAGTTGAAAGATCAGATTAAAAGCATTGAGGAAAGCAGAGGCTAGGATAACGAAAGGCTAGCCCAGTTTTGATATACGAGAGGTAGGATATTCTTATCTATATCCTCGATAGCCATGATTTAAATGATTTTGGCCTATAAAAATGTTTTAAACACAAAACATGTTTAAAAAAAGAAATGATTTTAGAAGAAATAGCATGAATAATGCTATTGAGTTTCCAATAATTTAGAAATGAGATTTTAAAGAGTTTTCTTTCGTAAAATGAGATATTTTAAGAAATGATAAAACGCATGATAGCCACAGAGATCGGGATATGGGAATCATATCCTTAGGGTAGGTCCCGAAACTCGTATGGGCCACTTCTTGCTTAGTGGTGATATTATGGCTTTGCATATTTTAATTATTTAGATATTTTGCCACTACTATGTGAGTATTTCCTCTCTTTAAAGGATGATTGATTCTGAGTATTTCTTCGGACTGTGAGTACTTTTAATTATTAAATTTTGTCTTTTTTTTTTTTTAAAATTATATCGTACTGGGCCTTCCGCTCACTTTTCTTATTTCAAATGTATATAACCCCACCAGGCGACGTAAGAAGTAGTGCAAAATAGGTAGCTACTACCGGTGAGGTGAATCCGACTCTGAGAAGTTAAGATTTGCACCTTCCTTTCTTTTCCTTACATGTTTTCCTTAAGGCATGTATTAATTATGGATTATAAATTTAAATATTGCTAGACTGTGGTTGATGTCGACATTTACTTTCTTGTTTATGTTCATGTATGCTAAACTTGTGGGGATTCCTATTATGATATCAGGGGCGAGGTTTTGGACTTGTTTTGTTAGAATTTTCACCACTTGTTTGAAACTTAATTTTTTATAAATAGTAGGGCTTGTTTGAAAATACCTGAATATTTTAGATTTGAAATCTAATTTTAAACTGTTAATTGTTTAATTACTTTATAAATAGGTTTAAATTTTTAAATAAGCCTCCACGTCACTAACCTATATTTGGGGCTTGAGAATATGTGTATTTGTATCTTAAATTCTAATTATAAATTCTATCCTAATCTTAAATGCTAAATATATATTAAAAAGTAGATTTGTGGCTATTATTTTTGAATCTAAAACTGAAAACTCTGGGTTTTATGTGCCTTATTTTTTTCTTTTTTGTTTTCTTTTTAAGTTTCAACTTTTTACTTTTTTTCGTCTTGTTTTACGTGCCTATTGTTTAGCCTGTGATAGTACAAATGGTGAGCTTTAGGTGCTTTAATATTTTTTTAGTTTCGACTTTTTATTTTTTTTTTGGCATTGTATAATTTATTAATGTTTCATCTATTTTTATGATTAAACATGACCTTTTTCTTTAAAGTTCTATTAATGTACATCCCTTTTTAATTTCTAAGTACGTTTTCGTTTTGGTGTTTTTTTAATATATTTTTTTCATATTAATGTTTATATGAAATACATCACACGTCTCTAGACTTCGAAAAGTAAATATCAATGAGTCAAAATAATAGAAATACATATCTTTATAACTTATTTGTACAAATAACCCTTCTTTCTATTCGAATATCTTGGTAAAATCTTTCTTTTTATTCTTCTATACACAATCTAAATTTTTTTAATCTACATCTACGCTATATGTGTGTTTGTATCTTAAATTCTACGTATAATCCTAATTCTAAATTCTTTCCCAATCTTAAATCCTAAATATATATTAAAAAGTGGATTTGTGGCTATTATTCATTTAATGGTAATCAAAAACTGAAAACTGTGAGTTTTAACTTTTTTTTTCTTCTTCGTTTTCTTTGTAAGTTTCAACTCCTTTTATTTATTTTTTTTTTCGTCTTGTTATATGTGCCTATTGTTTATTCTAGGATAGTAGAAATGGTGAGCTTTAGGTGCTTTAATTTTTTTAGTTTCAACTTTTTACTCTTTTTTGGCATTAATTGTGTAATTTATAATGTCTCATCTATTTTTATGATTAAACATGACCTTTTTCTTTAAACTACTATTAATGTACATCCCTTTTTAATTTCTAAGTACGTTTTCGTTTTTGTGTTTTTTTTTTTTTTTCATATAATTTTTTATATTCTACATTGTAAACATCGTACCTCTCTAAACTAGTAGTACCCAAAAGTTTGAATATTGCGGAGTGATTACTTTTTAGGCTTACCTGTATGGCCACTTCTTTGTTCAACCGCTTATTATAGCCACTAGCTCCTCCTATCTGTATCATTGGACAATCATGTTCCAAACAGAAGAGAAAAGTCTTTAGAAAATTGTCTCCACATAATCCTTATCTAACAGAATTAATAAACACCAAGTATTCTTCTATGAAGCCAAACTTCAAAGAGCCAAAACCACTCCGTCTTCGTGGAGCTCTGTAACGATCCCTCACGGATCGTCACAGTTATCTTAATTTTTAAACATTTACCTCTTAAAGAATGCGGAAATTAGTTAAGCTTGAAACACTTTACTTCGGTCCTCTTTTTATTTTCAAAATTTTTCCAAACAGGAGTTTTCGATATTTTTGACATTATCAGAAATCTCTCTCTTGTTTACACTCTTGCTGGAGGTGAGAGAAAAACAAGTTTTTTTTTTTTGGTTTTGCTTTGGGTTTAAGATAGAGTAAGTGACAGAGTTTAGAAACAGTGGATTGCATAGATTGTGCTGCTGATGCATCAATTGTGAGTGTGGTGAACGAGGGAATTGAAGCAGCCACAGAGATTTTTCATCTTCTAAGGCCTTGGGTCAAGATCAATGTTAATGATGATGAAGATCTTCATTTTCGTAAGGCTAGTTTGTCTTGGGATTTTGTTATAAGCTTTAGAACAAGCTTGTTTTTTCTTCCAAAACCAACTTAGGCTAAGATTGAACGAAAAATGAGTTCCGAGTTTATGATCTGCTTTCTTAACAGAATTTGATCTTGATGAATGTCCTCTTGACTGCTCAAGACCTTGTCAAACAAGTTTTTACGCATTTGAGTTTTTTCAATCGCTTTTTTTAAATAATCTAGGGTTATTACTCATTAATTTACGATAATACCTTCCTCAGATGGGTCATGTACCTGACATGTGGTGATTTCTGTCACTTATTGTAGCAAAAGGATAAAACTTGTTAACGGAACAAAGTTTGAGAGAAACAAACGTTACTTTTTAAAATTCAGGGGGCAACGTGTTACAAAGGTCATAGTTTGGGAGGAATTTTTAAAATTAATCCTTTTTTTTATAGTTATCGTATTCCAGGCTAATATTGGCTTCTTCTTTTTTTTT
>NW_010366773.1:148238-165889 GCF_000414095.1 Morus notabilis
CAGGGTTGTGGTGGGGGGGTGTGGGGCGGGGGGGGGGGGAATGCTAACAATGTTTTTGAAATCATCATCTTTTTCAAGGGTCATTCTATCTTTTTATTTATCTTTCGTCTTCATCATTGTCGTTTTCTCCCTGGTGATATTTTTGTGTTGCCGCTGTTCTTTTGAACTTTTTTCGATTTTAATTATGTTTATGTCATTTTTAGTTGAGGCTATTTTCTTTTTTATTTTATTTTATTGGTTGTTACTTTCATTTTTCTGAGAGACTGAGGCCCTGTTTAGTTCGTTGATTCGAGTTAGGATGTGATTTTATGTGAGAGATTTTTACTGTAGCAAAAAGATGTGACTGCTTCTGAGAGATTTTTATTGTAACAAAACTTAAATTCTAAACTCAAATTGGTGAAATGAACGAGGTCTGTATTCCGTGGTAATTTTATGTTTCCATCGTGGTCAGATCTCATTGTCGTCTCTAGTGGTGATTGAAGTTTTTTTTTATAATGTTGTCATATTCCAAGATTCTTGTCGTTTCTTAAATGTCGTATTATAGGTCTTTCGTTCATGTCATTTAAATGTTTGCGCTATTTTCTTTTCTTTTTGATGTGGGTTTTTGTCGTGATTTTTTCTTTTTAATTCAATGGCGTTGTCAATTTATTGTCGTTTCAATAGTTGTTTTGAACAATAGGTTCATGTGGTTTCCTCAGCTTATTGTCGTTTACACATGTTCTCGTTCTTAAATGTACTGTTGTCCATTAGATCTGATTTTTCTGCTTTTTTTCAGCCTTTAAGAGATATGAGTAGAAAAATTCGACTAATCTTTGTTCATAGGAATTACTAAAATTCAAAAATCTTTTTAGGATCGTTCCTAGGATGTAGAATCCTCTTCTTTTTGTTTCTCCTAGGTTTCCTTTTCCCTCCTCGAATCTCTCAATGAAGCTGTAGAGGAGGGATGGCAAATGACAGTACTTTTTGGATAATACCAAATCCACTGTAGAGTGAGTTCATTAGTATCTCGTACACATATTCCATAGCATCGTTACCAGAATAGTAGACACCTATGAATTGACCAGTTGGGAATACTAAAGTATGATATGGTTATGTTTTAGGTAAGAAGCTTAATTGAATAGTAAATTTTCAAGGCCATCTAACATAACTGGTCTTTTTAGATGGACATGCCAAGTTAAGGTCACGTTCGTTTCATGGATTTAAAATTTTAATTTAATTTGAGATGTGACATTTTTTAAGAATTTTTAACTGTAAAAACTTAAAATTAGAAACTCAAATTTATAAAATAAACGAGTTCTAAAAAATAAACACCTTTCATTGTACTGTATGGAAATTGATTTTTGACGAATGCAGGAAAAAATGGATATGGGTTCGATACGTATACAGCAAGGCAGTTTCGATATAACTTTTGATACTTATAGAACATGCAAGCATTCACATAGGACGTGGCGTACACTCACAAAAATCAGAAGAGAAAATCGCAAGCTTACAGAAGAACAGTGAAAAGAAGAAAATACATTACACGACACATTAGTGATCATTACCAATTGTCGTAGCTTTTCCCTCCTGGAATCTCTCAATCAGACGCTGTAGAGGAGGGATGGCATATGATAGTACTTTTTGGATTAATTCCACATCCACCGTTGAGCGAGTTCATTAGTATATCGTACACATATGCCATAGCATCATTACCAGTTGTCGTAGCTTATTGTCTTCGCTATAATAGTCACCTATGAATTGACCAGTTGGGAATAGTAAAGTATGATTTGGTTATGTTTTAGGCAAGAAGTTTAATTGAACAGGAAAGTTTCAAGGCGATCAAACAGAACTGGTCATTTTAAATGGACATGGGAAGTTAAGGCCTCGTTCTTTTCGCGAATTTGAGTTTTCAATTCGAGTTAAAATATGACATTTTTAATTTCTAAGTACGTTTTTATTTTTGTGTTGTTTTTTTTTAATATTAATATTTATATTCTACATTGTAAACATCGCACGTCTCTAAACTAGTGGTAGCCAAAAGTTTGAATATTGCGGAGTGATTACTTTTTAGGCTTTCCTTTATGGCCACTTCCTTGTTCAACCGCTTATTATTATAGCCACTAGCTCCTCCTATCTCTATCATTGGACAATCATGTTCCAAACAGAAGAGAAAAGTCATTAGAAAATTGTCTCCACATAATCATCACCTAACAGAATTAATAAACACCAAGTATTCTTCTATGAAGCCAAAATATACACATATATATATATATATATATATATATCACAATTTCACAGACTTATTCAAGCCATTATAACTTCAAACTAGTTTGATTATAATTTTGACATGGATCTCAAAATACCCTCTTTCTCAATCCTTTTCAGTTTCTTCCTCTTTGTGTTTATGGTGCTGAAAATACTCATTAACATCAGCTCAGATTCAAAACTACCTCCAGGACCATGGAAACTACCCTTACTAGGAAACCTGCACCAACTTTTCGGGTCTTTACCGCACCATGCGCTTAGAGACTTGGCCGAGAAACACCGACCATTCATGTACCTAAGAATTGGACAGATTCCAACCATAGTTGTCTCATCAGCAGAGTTTGCCAAGGAAGTGATGAGAACCCATGATGTCAGCTTTGCGTCTAGGCCTCGGGATCTTTCGTCAGCGATCTTGTTATATGATTGTACGGATATTGTCTTTTCTCCATATGGCGAGTATTGGAGACAGCTGCGAAAAATTTGTATGCAGGAGCTCTTGAGCACAACAAGAGTTGAATCATTCAGACCCATTAGAGAAGAAGAGATGTTTAATCTCATGGAATGGATTGCTTCAAATACTGGATCAGCTATAAATCTCACTGAGAAGATTAAATATTAGTCGTATAGCATAACATCGCGGGCAGCCTTTGGCCGAAAAAGTGAAGATCATGATGTGCTCATATCGATAGTGGAGGAAGCTATAAAGGAATCAGGAGGTTTTAAAATTATCGATTTGTTTCCTTCTTTTAGTTTTCTTGCCACGATCACCGGAAGGAGGTCTAAACTCGAGTCGATCAAACAGAGGGGTGAGAGGATAATGGAAAGCATAATCAAGGAACACAAGGACAAGAAGCCAGCGGAAAGAAGTGGTGAAATTCAAACGATTCAAGAAGATCTGGTTGATGTTCTTTTGAAATATCATGACAATATTGCCGACCACGGATTCTCCCTTACAACAAACAATATGAAAGCAGTTATATGGGTAAGCATATTCAATTTTTGCAAGCATATGGCTCCAATTTACACTTAATATCTCAAATACATGACTCCTTAAGCTTGGAAAATTATAACATTTCAGCCTAGAAAAAAAAGGATTTAACTGTGGTTCAGCGCTGACGAATTGGAAAATATGGGGTGTGTTTAGAATTCGTTCTAAAATAATTTTTCTTTTTTGTATGAAAATAGAAATGAAAACGTTTTCAATCTTAGACTGAAATTATTTTGAAAAATGCATTTGGTAGTTTTATCAAGAGATTGTTTTCAGTATAAAAAAATCCATTAATGTCTCTCTCTCTCTCTACTCGAGAGAGGAGAAAACGGAAACAAAAAGTAAAAAATGACAAAAAGTTATTTTTCATTTTTCTCCCATTTTATACTAAACCCAAAAATCATTTTCATTTCCGTTTTTTGTCATTAATTCTATCAAATGCTGTTTCTCTCCCGTTTTACTTTTTTTTCTTGAAAAACATAAAAAACAAAAACAAAAAAAACTCCAAACACAGCCAAGGTTTCCTATTTTTTTATTTTTTTTCTCACCTGATTTTTGGGTAAAAATTGTATGCAATTATAAACTATATACTAACTTGCAATTACATAACAATGCTCAACTAACTTTCAGGATATATTTTCTGCCGGGAGTGAGACGTCTGCTACAACTGTAGATTGGGCAATGGTCGAATTGCTAAAGAATCCAAGAGTGATGAAAAATGCTCAGAATGAGGTGAGACAAGTCTTTAGTACAAAAGAGTCAGTTGATGAAACGTGCATTAGTGAGATGACATATTTAAAATGTATTGTCAAAGAGGTTTTGAGATTACACCCTGCTGCTCCTTTGTTAGTTCCAAGAGAATGTAGAGAGACGTGTGAGATTTCTGGTTATGAAATACCAGTGAAAACCCGGGTCATAGTTAATGCATGGGCAATAGAAAGAGATCCTAAGTATTGGACCGAAGCCGAGAGTTTTATACCAGAGAGGTTTCTTGATAGTCCTATTGACTTCAAAGGAGCAAATTTTGAGTATATCCCATTTGGGGCTGGCAGGAGAATATGTCCGGGCATGTCGTTCGGTTTGATCAATGTTGAGCTCCCTCTTGCAATGTTGCTTTGCCATTTTGATTGGAAACTCCCGAATGGAATGAAACGTGAAGATTTGGACATGACTGAATCTTTCGGCGTTACCGTTAGAAGAAAAGATGATTTGCAGTTGATTCCGATTGCTTATGACCTCTCCCCAATTGAAAAAATCTCTAGGAAGACAACGTAACTTGTAATTTCTAATTCTTACTCTAGATGACATGCATTAGCTGTTTGCTTACATTATCCTTTGTTACGATAAAGTAAAGTCAGAAGGCCGTACAACTATAGGAATGCATGATTTATACATATATACAAATATTTATATATAGTGATTGTTTAGCAAAAATGCTGATTATTTAGAGATATTAGAAGTACTGTCCAAAAAAATTCCGTAAAGTTACAAATTAAAATAAAGATATTACCGTGAATTTAAATCGAAATAACCCGGTGCACTTCACGTAAGCTCGGTTGAAAGTACAAATTATGATAGAGCACGTCAGTTAAGTGACATGCTTCTGGGTGTTTCCTTTCTAAATTTTTAAAAATCATCAATTTTGAGCCCTATGTAACATTTTACTAAATTGATAGGGTATAGTTTAATAAAATTAAAAGTTCAAGGCCAACTTTCCAATTGCCAAAAAGTTGAGAGTAAAGGTGCCAAACATCCATTCATGTAACTAAGAATTACTTTTTCGTTTCTTAACAAAAAAATGTTGTCATAGTAAACTTCACTGCTTCGCTGTTCTGATGGAACTCTTTAAAAATTGAATGCCACATTGTGACTGTTTGGTATAAGGATTCTGAACCCGAAATTATGATTATGGGTTCAAACCAGTGTTTATTTATAAAAAGTAAAAAAGTTGTTCTGATTTGACTCACTCAGAATCAGGGTTTAGTTTGGATGGTTCTGATTCAAGATTTGAATCCTGATGTAATATTTTAAATCATGAATCAACCCTGATTGTTTTGGATGGTTCAAAATCCTAATTCTAGTTCTGGTTTCAGAACCATGATTTGGACCCAAAATTATGAATCATGGTTCTGATTTTAAAAATAAAACTAGAATCACCCTGGTTTGAACTCTTATACTAAACGAACCCTAAACATACCCTTCTAAGTTTTTCTTTTCTTTTCTTATTAATTTATGCAAAAAAAATATATGTGAAAGGGCATATATTGATTGACAGCCTAAATTAAGACGTCATTTCCACAGTGCAAAGGACAACTATTTGATGCCAATACGATCCTGTTCTTGTGTTTTAATTAGAAGAAACCTCATAAATTCCTTATAGTGTTTCCGAATTATTAGTGCTTGAAAATACTTAACTAGGGCCTAGGTGTTTTTATTTTTATTTTTCTCCCTTGTATTCAAAATACCTCATATTTTGATTTGTGTCCATTTATGCCTTGATATTTCAAATACTTGCTAATCCTTCCCTTGTTTAGATCAAAGATTGATTTTGGCTATAAGATTAACATAAATAACCTTTATGTTTTCGTGTTTTTCATTTTTTTCTTAATTTTTTTTATTCTTATTCTTTACTTTCTTTAAGGGTATTTACGTCTCCTGTGCTGTCAAAACTCGCCGTTGATCAAGCAAATATATGAATTGAGCATAAAAATTTGATAATCTTAAAATACAGATAAAAAAATACAGATATGATTTTTGATAATCTTAAAATACAGATATAAAAATTTTAAAAACCCTTTGTTTAATGTGTTGATAGCGTTGAATTAGAAAACATGCGTCCCATAATATTGCTGGCGCTGACCGTTAATGATTAGCCTTAATAGGACATTTAATTGAAGTTGCTGCTCATTTTGAGGTAATTATTGTTTTTTTTAGGATTAAATTTAAAAATTTCCTCTGAACTATGACCCTTATAACACTTTACCTTCTGAATTTAAAAAGTAACATCCGTTCCCACCAAACTTTGTTCTGTTAAAAAGTTTTCCCTTGTGTTACAATAAATGATAGAATTGTCACGTGTCACCTATTTAGTGAGAATTAAAAGCGCAAATCCGCTTATACCCTCATAATCAGATAATTCTCCATTTTTAAAATTATATATAATTCTTTTCTCTTTTCATTTTCGACATTTTCCCAAATAGAAGTTTTCGATATTTTTGACATTATCAGAAATCTCTCTTGTTTACACTCTTGCTGGAGGTGAGAGAAAAACAAGTTTTTTTGTTTTGGTTTTGTTTTGGGTTTAAGATAGAGTAAGTGACAGAGTTTGGAAATAGTGGATTGCATAGACTGTGCTACTGATGCATCAGTTGTGAGTGCGGTGAACGAGGGAATTGAAGCAGCCACAGAGATTTTTTATCTTCCAAGGACTTGGGTCATGATCAATGTTAATGATGATGAAGATCTTCATTTTCGCAAGGCTGGTATGTCTTGGGATTTTGTTATAAGCGTTAGAACAAGCTTGTTTTTTCTTCCAAAACCAACTTAGGCTAAGATTGAACAAAAAATGAGTTCTGAGTTTATGATCTGCTTTCTTCACAGAATTTGATCCTGAGGATTGTCCTCTTGACTGCTCAAGACCTTGTCAAACAAGTTTTTACGCATTTGAGTTTTTCTAATAATCTAGGGTTGTTGCAGGTTAATTTATGATAATACCCTCCTCATATGTGTCATGTACCTGATATGTGGTAATTTCTATCACTCATTGTAATAGAGGGAGAAAACGTGTTAACGGAACAAAGTACAGGAGAAACGGATGTTACTTTTTAAAATTCAAGGGGAAAAGTGTTACAAGGGTGTTCGGGGAGAATTTTTGAAATTAATCATTTTTTTATAGTTATCATATTCCAGGCTAATATCGGCTTCTTCTTTTCATTTTTTCTTGGGAGGAATGCTAACAACGTTTTTGAGATCATCATCTTTTTCAAGGGTCATTCTATCTTTTTATTTTTTATTGTTCGTATTCATTGTTGTCGTTTTCTCGCTCGTGATATTTTTTTGTTCCAGCCGTTCTGAACTTTTTTTGATTTTAATTGCATTTATGTCGTTTTTAGTTGAGGCTATTTTCTTTTTCGTTTTATTTTATTGGTTGTTGCTTTCATTTTTTTTGAGAGACTGAGGGCTCGTTTAGTTCGTTGATTTGAGTTGGGCTATGACTTTATGTGCAAGTTTTTTACTATAGCAAAAAAAGTTAGATGTGAATATTTCTGAGAGTTTTTTTATTGTAACAAAACTCATATTCTAAACTCAAATTGGTGAAATGAATAAGGCTTAAGTTCCGTGGTAATTTTGTTTCCATCGTCGTCAAATCTCATTGTCATTTCTAGTGGTGATTGAAGTTTTTTTTTTTGTTTTTTTTTTGTTTTTTGATAATGTTGTCATTTTCCAAGATTCTTGTAGTTTTTTAAATGTCGTATTATAGGTCTTTCGTGCATCTCATTTAAATTTTTGCGATCTTTTCTTTTCTTTTTGATGTGGGTTTATCAAGATATTTTATTTTTAATTCAATGGTGTTATCAATTTATTGTCGTTTCAATAGTTGTCTAGAACAATAGGTTCATGTCGTTTCCTCAGCTTATTGTCGTTTTTACATGCTCTTGTTCTTCAATTTACTGTTGTCCATTAGATCATATTTTCGTGCATTTTTTTCAGCCTTTAAGAGATATGAGTAGAAAAATTTGACTACTCTTTGTTCATAGGAATTACAAAAATCTTTTTAGGATCGTTCCTAGGATGTAAAATCCTCTTCTTTTTATTTCTCCTAGGTTTCCTTTTCCCTCCTCGAATCTCTCAATCAGAAGCTGTAGAGGAGGGATGGCATATGATAGTACTTTTTCGATTAATACCAAATCCACTGTAGAGTGAGTTCATTAGTATCTCTTACACATATTCCATAGCATCATTACCAGTTATCGTAGCTTATGGTTTTTGCTATGAATTGACCAGTTGGGAATAGTAAAGTATGATTTGGTTATGTTTTAGGCAAGATGCTTAATTGAACGGTAAATTTTCAAGGCGATCAAACAGAACTGGTCATTTTAGATGGATATGCGAAGCTAAGGCCTCGTTCATTTCGCAAATTTGAGTTTTCAATTCGAGCTGAGATGTGACATTTTTTAAGAATTTTTAACTGTAAAAACCTAAAACTAAAAACTCAAATTCGTAAATGAACGAGGTCTAAGAAATAAACACCATTCATTGTACTGTATGGAAATTGATTTTTGACTAATGTAGAAGAAAATTATTAGACATGTAAAAGTAAAAGAGCAACAATATCGTGCCACTACAGTGCCGTTTATCGTGCCTCTGCACATGCAATTATTGGGATTTTAAGGTGTCCTCCCCTTAGCATATTGCTTTCTGCTCAAAAGGCATGTCAAATTCGGTCCATTTAATAATGGGCTAAGCCCATTTAACAATCATGTCGCCGGCTAACCGAGCTCTGCCTGTTTTCACATTTCTGGCCAGTATCCCATTCCCATTACTTTTAAGTCTCACATTTCTCTACATTCTCCTGGACGTTACAAAGGAGCAGGAGGATATGAATCTGAAAGTTTCTTTCAACAACAGATTAATGTCATCTCACTAATGACCCTTTTTAACTAAAGAATGCCCTCACCTCTTCTTGCACTTTTTTCATCACTCTTAGAATATTAATTCTTAAGAGAGATTTACTAAACTCACCCTTAAGTGTACACGAGTCTTGATTTTTATCCCTTACTCTTGATTAATACTCTTTTGACTAACATATTTAATTGACTAAAATGATATTAATGATATTAATCGAGTATTTGTCTATTTTCTCCTATTCCTTATCATTTACGCTAATGGCCCGTTATAAAGTTGTTGCAGTTGCATGTCACGTGTATTTTTGCTTGCAAGTGCATGAGTCACCTCAAGTAATAAAGTGTGAATAAGAGTGTCAATCCCACGAATAATGTGTTTAATTTTCGTTAATTACTGAAATTCATCGACCGGAATAAGTAACAATCAAAGGAAAGAAATACAAATATTAACTAAAAGAAAGAACTAAATAATAAAAATGCAAATTGGAGATGAGGATCGAAGGGAACTCTGATGATAATAAAGTTGTTAGGTGCTTTGATCTCTTTCTACTAAGCTATGTTGATATCCAATTGCTAGGCTCGTCAATTTATTTCACTCATTAGTCTAGGTTTTCAAAAATAATTTCACTTCATCTCCTGAGTGTTGAGTAAAATAGTATGCAAAATCAATTCAGCATTATTCCTATTAACCTAACCGAATCAAGGATCCATTAAGCAAACATAATCTTGACTACCCGAATTAATTGGCCTCCTGAACTCAAGTAACTCTAGGTTGTGTTTCATAAATCCCAACATGTGAAAGTAACTCTCCCGAGCCTAAATCCACACATCTATATCTCTATATAATTCATGAAAACACAAATTAGAATAATTAACATAGAGAAATACAAATGAATTAAAGTGAAAATCACATTAACAAACACTTAGAATATTCAAAGCATAGCAACGTTAAAACTACTTTAAGCCTCTAGCTTTAAGAGTTTAGCTAGAACAAGACATTAAGAATCCCAAATCAAAACACCTAAAGAAACTAAAAACCAAATCCATAATCAATCACAAATCTTAGAGAATAACACAAAGTCAAAGCTAAAATAGAGGAACAGAGAGAGAATGAAGAGCTAGACGCCAATTGAGCTCCGCAATCTTCAATCTTCCTTCAGATCTTCAAGTAAGCCCTTGAATCCTTGTATTCTCCTCTTTAGGGTTTTGGGATTTGGAGACTCCAAAAAGCCACTTTAATTCCCAACACATTTCTTTTTTATATGTCCTCGAAATTAGTACAAAAGAGGTCTTAAAATGACTGCAATACACGTGGAGGCATTGCAACGGATCATTTTCCCAATGCAGCACCGCTTAGGATTTCTAGTGGCGCAGGCTTACCCGCTGCAGCGAGTGTGTAGTTTTCCTGTTCTCGGGCAGAAAATCTACTGTAGCGGATGGTTTTCTCGCTGCAGTGGGTTTCGGAATTTGAGGAGGATTTTCGCCTTCTATATGGCCGAATCGGTCTTTAGTGTCTGCATGATAGTTGTAGTTCTATCTCTTATCTTTCCAACGCTACTAAGATCGTCTCATTTAGACTTCAGATGAGAGAGCTATACCCCAAATACTGAAGTATGTTCTAAAGTTAAATTTTCGCTCATTTTATGCCATTTTAACTTCGACCTACAAAAATAAAATAAAAACACATTAAACTATGAAAAATATTTGAAAAAATATAAATAATTAAGCTCAAAAGTACTTGATTTATGAATAAAATACTCACTCATCACTTCATCACAAAAGATACTGTTAAAGAATATAGGTGGATAGCTGTTTGGTTGCACAGAAAACAAGCAAAAAGGGTTAATCTCACAAATAGTCGATGAGATTTAGTCTCAATCTCACTTTAGTATATTACTTTTCAAACGTCACACAGTTGCTCTCTGAGGTTTATTTATGTTTCAGTTTTGGTCATTCTGTTAGTTTGGTTTTAAATATTTATTGGAATCTATAAAAAATTAGAAACATATAAAGTTTAGAGACTAAAACAATACAAAAGGCTAAAAGTTAATTTTCACAGATAGACTTAAAATTTTTAGCTGTTTTTAATTTTAGACTCTAATTTTCACAGATTCCATCAAATTTTAACCCCTAGGTGATTGAAGGATTGAAACTGAAAAAATAATACTTCAGGGACCATCTGTGCGACATTTAAAAAGTCATGAACTAAAATGTGATTAAGTATAAATCTCAGGGACTATTAATGAAATTAACTTAAAGCAAAAAATATGAAGGATTTGAGAAGTACTGAATACTTTCTTGCATTTAGTTTTGTTCTGCCCAGAAAAATGATATGTACCTCCATTTTTTTTCTATGTTTCCACAAAGATGAGATTTTTAATTTGGTTGGGTTTCAACAGATTGCGGAGGCAAAGAGATAATTAATTAATTTATGAAGTAACAAAGATAGTAAATATTTTCCCACTGGTTCTTCCCATTAGGCTAGACAAGGTCTTCCCTTTTATTTAAATGATAAAATGATCAATATTTAAGCAAAAAAGAAAATAAAAAGTTTGAGTAAATCAATAAGATCTCATCAGAAAATTACATATAGAGATTACATTTATGGGTAGCTTTGGGATTGGCGTATTACCAATGGCTAAACCCATCCCATCTTTCTTTTTTCTGTTCGTATCCATTAGAGACAGGATTATAAGAAACTGGGACTTAGTAGAGATTGCCTACTTTTCGCCTCACATGCCAAACATCTTGGTCATATATATCTAGCTTTTCGTGGTTGATTCCATGACGGAGTTTCCAATGGAAAAGGAACAGTACTGGTGCAAGAGGAAGCTCGATAAGAGCCATCGCAAATGATATACCAAATAGGATGAGTTCAAAGTTAGTCCCTCGGCAGTCAACCGAACTATCGATGAACCTAACCTCTCAGCTTCACTCCAGTAATTTGGATCTCTTTCTATTGCCCATACATTGGTAAGAAACCTAGTGCTGGCTGGTATAAAAATTAAACTATCCATTAATCACACAATTTTCTTTGGATTATATTGGAAATAGTAAAAGGACCGCGAGGGCGTAATCTTAGGCCCCATTCATTTCACTGATTCGAGTTTAAAATTCGAATAAAAAGTTCTCAGAAACGGTCACATATAACTTTTTTGCTACAGTAAAAGGCTATCAGATAAAGTCACATCTTAACTCGAATTAAAAACTCGAATCAACGAACTTAATTCGTGGAGACTGGTTTCATCGACATTCCCTTGCTTTTTGAATACTTTTCTCACTTCGGTTTGTGCCTTTTCCATCAGTACTCTTGGGTTCTTCAACATCTCTAACATTGCCCACTCCATCACTATAGGTTCCACTATTTTTTTTTAATCATTTATAACTCATACATGAATCTTGGTCAAAAGAATTATACATGATCGCTAAATTTTATTACTTACAAATTTTAGTTATTTTTGTTGGTTCTTGGTGTTTTTAGCATGTTTTTATTGTATTTTATTTTGCTTTTGTAGGCTTGAGTTAAAACGAATAAAAAGGTCTTCAAAAGAGTGGAATTGGGAGCCAAATCAATCCATTAAGCCACTGCAGTGAAATGGAATTTGTACTACAGCGCGGGCAGCAGAACCAGCCCCAGGCCCCTGCTTTAGGTGCTGCAGTGCCCCCTAGAAACTGAAGACCCGAAAGTAAAAGACAAGAAAAATGAAACACAGAAACCGTTCCATATAAAGCTACGATATCTGTAAAGAAGAATGAAAAGAATGAGAAATATGAAATGAAAGTTATTTAGAATGTGAAAACACAATGTGAACGACTAAAATGAGACGAAAGCAGAACAAAGTATGTAATGAAAGAAGAAGAATATAAGCCATATATGTTTTAGTAGTACATAATGTATTAGGATATATGACATGAATGCATATATGGGTATGCATAATTATTACATCTGTTATGACCTACTGATACTTGTTAAGCGAAAGCTCATTAAGTTCGTTCGTGTTATAGGAAGCTCAGGTAAGGCACTGGCTCCCTGAAACTTGTTGTTGGGCATGCAGAGAGGATGTAGCAGCGGACTATGGGCAAGTGGGTTGTGTATGCATCACGTGTTTTGGAAACGCTATTGAACTTTATATGTATAAAGTAAATAGTGTTTTATGAATATATATGACTTATGTAACGAATAGTTGAAAACAGAATGCTACAGCATTTCACGAATAGTTGAAAATAGAGTGCTACAACATTTCACGAATAGTTGAAAACAGAATGCTACAACATTTCATGAATAGTTGAAAACGGAATGCTACAGCATTTCACGAATAGTTGAAAACAGAATGCTACAGCATTTCATGAATAGTATTCTATTACAACATTTTATGAATAGTTGAAAACAGAATACTGGAGCATTTTACGAATGGAAATAGAATGCTAGCTAAATGCTACAGCATTTAGACGTACATGGTGAAAAAAAAAATCGGCCTGAATTTTTAAGAGGTTATAACTAGTGAGTAGTAGAGTTTAAGAAATGTTAAGTATGAACAACGGATGATGATCACAAGTTAGGGTCGTCACAAAAGGCACTCTAATATTCCTGCACAAATAGCAATTTCACATTACAATGAAATTTCCAATTCAAAAAGCAAGAACATTGTTCTCCTTATCCAAATTAGGGACATCGTCATAAGGAATTGGGATTAAGTTGAATTTTTTTTTTTCCTTCTCACAGTACCAAAACTCTCAGCCATGTCCGGATGATCAATATGATCATTAATGGTCCCATTGCGAAGTTTCCGGCCAGTCACAATGGAACAACAACCACGCAAAGAGTGAGTTTAAAATCCGCCACTGCAAACATTATCCCGGTACATGTCCTTCTTCCAGCACCAAATGGGATATATAAGTTTGAATTGAAATAAACTGAACTATCAATAACCCTCTCAGGATAACACCTCTCAGCTTCACTCCAACATCTTAGATCTCTTCCTGTTGCAAATTATGCATTAACAATGACAATTGTTTTGGCAGATAAATAATATCCGTTAATCACACAATTTTCTCTGGATTCACTTGGAATTAGTAGAGGACCAGGAGAGTGTAATCTAGGTATTAGTTTCAAGAATTTTAATTCGTGGAGGCCGCGGGTGTTTTGACATTTCCTCGTTTTCCGAATACTTTTTTCACCTCATCTTGCGCCTTTTCCATCACTCTCGGGGTTCTTCAACATCTCTTACACTCAGTGGCGGAGCCAGCCTTTCACTTTAGTGGGGGCGTACACTAAAATTTTTTTAACAAATTATCTTAGTGGGGGCATATAAGAAAATATATTTATTTCAGTGGGGGCATATATTATTTCAGTGGGAGCTTAAGTGTAAAATTTTAAAATTTTTAAAGGTAATATTTTTTTCAAAAAAATTTGCGTGGGGGCGGCTGCACCCACTCATCTTCAAGTGGCTCCGCCAGTGCTTACACTGCCCACTCCATCACTATATACTTTTCTCATCACCTCATCTCTTACAGTCCATCACTATATATACGTTTCATCGTGTTTTTTTTTTCGATCATTTGATTCATAAACATCTAGTAACCATTAAGTTCAAATTACTCCTTATTAACATCACTTCTCTCTCTCTCTCTCTCTCTCTCACTCTCTCTCTCTCTCTCTCTCTCTCTCTCTCTCTCTCTCTTTTCTCTAAAAAATGGTCTAGATTACAGTATCCAACAATTTGTGGGATAATCAACCTTCTTTAAACAAATAAAATCCCCTTCAGAAATTATAAAAAAAACCCGTCTAAGTAATATTTGTACAACAAGCCACCTCTTAACACCAATAAAAAAGTCATATTGTATATTTTAGCTGGCCTTTAGTAGTGGTATTTGCCTCATTGGCCTGTCACCCAGTATAGGAAAATCTTTATAAGTCTGTTTGGCCATGCAACTTAAAACAGTTCTTTTACTTTAAAAAACAAAATTTGTCTCTGAAAACAAAAGAACGTGTTTAGATAATATTTTAGGAAACAAATTTTAAAAACAAAGTTATAAAAAGTAAAAAATAAAAAATTCAAAACAACAATAGTTTTATTTTATTTTATTTATTTATTTATTTTTTTTAATACTAGTGTATATAGTGTTCTCTCATACAATTTCTAGTATTAAACATTTTTTATACCAGTGTATATAGTGTTAAATTATATGCATACAAATACTCAATTCTTTCTCTTCAATTTCCCTCCTCATTCCCTGTCTTCACTTTTTCTCTCTTCATTATCTCTCCTTATTATATCTTCACTTTCTTTTCCTCATAATCTCTCATTCGTTTCTCTCTTCCGCTACCCTCTCTTCATTATCTCTCTCCTCCTTTTCTGGTATTTTCTAGGATCGAGTTTTGCACCGGTGCCGAATTTGATGGGACATTTTTGCAAATTTTCTAAAAAACATTGGATCACTATGTAATTTTTTAAAATGAACAAGGGATTTTGACCATTCAATGTTTAAAAATTTTATTTCTACCTTCAATTTCCAAAAATTATAGTTTGATCTCTCAAATTTTTAGAAAATTTTATATTGGCCCCTTATTTTTAGAAAATTATTTTTAGCCTCATAATTGTAAAAATGATAATCTAGCCTAGTTTTGGTACAAAACTTTGCAAAAACATCCTATTGATTCCCCCTGTCTTTTACCTAGTCCCCATACTGATGTTTGGTGGGGATCAAGACTGTTGTCGAGATAGGCTAAGTCTTGTAGGCGGAGAAGAGAACTATGTAAAAGACTGATTGTACAGATTTCTAATCAAATTCACTACAAGAAAAGGCCATTCATGTGGTCGCTAAAAGTACTTAAGTCATTCCTAAAATATTTTTAGTGACAATAAGTAGTCGCTAAAAAGTCGTCACTAAAACTCTGTTGCAATAAATTTTTTAGCGACAACATTTACTGTCGCTAAGTTTTAGCCAAGACACGTTGTCACTATTAGTGGTGACAACGATTTAATGTAATATGACGTTATCAAAAGTTATAACGACACAATTTCAAAATTGCCGTCGCTAAAAAGCTTTAAAATTTTTGGGATCTCTCCTTTAAAGGAAGCTTGGATGGCCCTGGTGGTAAACGAGGGGCTTGGGATCTCTCCTTATGTTTTGTTGTTTTAAGCATCATCATTAGTATGAAGAGAAGAAGAGTGATGAAAAGGAGAGATGATAATGGAAATGGATTTTCCATTTGGATATTGCAAACGAGTATACTATATCTTGGACAAAGAGTGTTGTTGTTGGTGGTGGTTTATTCGTGAAGTTTCAACGTTTTGTGATTACTATTTATAGTGTACTTAATTTTTTTCTTAGAGATAAAGTTTTTGGTCAAGTATTAGAAAATGACGTGTTCGTCTCATTAAATCAAGGGAGAATGAAGGAACCAACAGATTTGTAGAAAATAATTGAAGTAAATAGCAAATTTTAAAGCTATTTGAGGAAAATAGCAGTTTATCGTGTAAGTTTTCATCTACGAGTAGATAAAATGAGATATACCTGGTGTGACGACCCTAACTTTTGATCATCATCATACGTTCATACTTAGCATTACTTAACCTCTACTACTTTCTAATTATAGCCTCTTAAGAATTCAGGCTAATTTTTTTTCCATTCATAAGTCTAAATGCCGTAGCATTTTGTTACATTAATCGTACCTTGTGACTAGAGGTTGCTATGCATAACCTTATAGTTCCGTGATCTTTACTTGCATTACATAACCTAACCATATCTATAAATATGGTCTACTTAAAACACTTTGCAGCGTTTACCAATTTCGTGTAGATCCCATTACCCACTTGCCCACATCCTACTGCTTCATCATTTTCTGCACGCCCAGCATACGGGTTTCATAGAGCCGGTGTCTTACTCGAGCTTCCTACAACACGAACAAACGTAATGAGCTTTCGCTCAGCAAGTAACAGTAGGCTATAGTAAAAACATACAATAATGCATACCCATATATTCATTCATGTCATATATCCTAAGACATTCTGTACTTCTATAACGTATATCGCTTATGTTCTTCTTCTTTCATTATGTACTTTGTTCAATTTTTGTCTCTTTTTAGTCGTTCACATTGTATTTTCACGTTCTAAACGACTTTCATATTGTGTTTCTCTCTTTTCTTTCTTATTTACAGATACCGTACCCCTATATGGAACGATTTCTGTTTTTTGTTTTCTTGTCTTTTACTTCTTATGGGCCCTGTCCTGTTGTACCATAGCATGCATAACCAGTGAGGAGTGGGGTAGCTAACCAATCCAACTCAGTCACGGTTTCATTTCTTTCATAGTCTCATAATAACCTTTCCTTCGAAGGCTGGTACAAACAGGATGTTTAGTCTCTTACCGTTTATCAATTTTCTCATTGAAACGGTAACTTTAGTTAAATCTTATGACTTTGTGCATTTTGAGCAATTTATCATGATTTCTTTATACGTCATTTTACTGTCATCTTTTCTCAGCATGACAGTAATTTCAATCTTATTTTGCGTTTTAACGCATTTTCATCAATTTTCTATGAAATTGTCTTTGACTTAACCTCATACTTTTCATAGAGTAAAATTCTACTATTATTTACGGTCCATATGTACATTCATAGCACCGTACATCTTAAAACATTCATAACATCATACATCTTGAATCATTCATAGTATCATACATTATTCAAGAAACACCATTCTTATTCTAACATTCATTGAGCATGTAATATGCACAATTCTGTGCAACACAAAAGAATAAGTTCGTTCGTGTCATAGACAAAAACAAACTACT
>NW_010366773.1:165959-172131 GCF_000414095.1 Morus notabilis
GAATTCGTGAATTCATAAATAACATATCCCATGAACATCATATGTTCTAAATTACTTATCATTAATCATACTGTACTTGCCTCAATTCTGAGCTAAGCAGTTCCGGTAAAACCCGCTTGTCGTGTTCCACTGCGTATCTCCTTGATATCCATTCCAAGAGAAATCATAAACGCTTTGAATGATCCACTAGCATCATTGAAGCGTTAGACATTCAATTTTGAACTTTAATGAATCCGTTCGATTCACCTCGATCCGCGTGCAATCGGTACCATACCAGTTCTATCAAAGTTGAATTTGGTCGAGCGGAGGTCACCATTGCGTTCAGCACGTTGAAACGAGTTGGGATATGGTCTCGGATCATCAAACGGAAGTCGATAGCCTGAGAAACGACACCTCACCGGAATATGGCAGCGGTGTACGGCGGCGCATGCTCCCGGAGAATTTTTCCGCGGCGGACTTGGGTCCTACCCCCCATAAATCGACCCTTCTGAGTCCATTGGTGTGGTCAATTTCATACCATTCAACCTGTAACAGTACATATCGGGACCGGCAACGTCGCTAAAATCCGGCGACTCAAATCTCAAATTTCCGATCATGAAATCCTAAAATTAGTTGAGGGGTTTTCTTACCCATGATCTTATGAGTGTTTTGACACAAACTCACGACGATCTAACGGTCCGATCGTCGGAACCAACCTACACCATCATGACGGCGGCGGTGAGCTTCGTTTTCCGGCCAAATGGCGATGGTGATGGCTGAATCTGGTCGGGATCGACTCCTCTATTAACTCTTAATCAAATGGTAGGGGTCGTGACACCCACTGCGTCCCGGAGGAAGAAAAACGACGGTGGCGGCGCGGTGATTCCGACCACCACGTACGGCGGTGCTCCGGCCATAATTGAGCTATGAAAATGGGTGGGTTTTCTTCGTCACGTTGCACTGAGTCCATAGGGACTGAAATCACCTCAATCGGAGGTTGGACGAAGGAAGTATCGCGATCGAAAGTTTCGGTTGTTTTTGAAACTTCGGCCGGCGATTACAGCTTATTCCGGCAGAGTTTGGGGTCGTGCGACCTGTCAAAATGCTCAGCTCATCGAAAGCTTTCCATTGACACCAGCTGTGTCAAAAACGGAGGCCTGAATCTCCAGGTGAGATTTTGGCCATGGACGGTTTCATTTTTGAGAGAGAACGTTCGAGAGAAGAGAGAAACAAACGCGTGAGAAGAGAGAGAGAAAGTGAAACTTTAGAAGTTATCCTTAAAAATTATCTCTAAACATATATAATTTATTCTGACTAGAGATTATTTATTTCACCGACAAAAAATTTAATTTTCTGACAAGTTCTCTTTTATTATTCACTTACAGTCCAATCTTAATATAAGAATAATTCAATATTATTTTATATTCTTAATTGTATACTAAATTGGACTATTGCAAGTCTTAAAACTATTTTTAGGCTCAATAGTCAAAACTTGACTCTTTTTATATTTTTTTCTTCTCTCTCTCATAACCATATCTCGTAACTAATATCAAAGCTTAACATTATAAGCCATGTACTTATATTTTCTTATGAATCTATTGACGTAATTATGAAAAATCCTTAATTAATTCTACTTATTAATTATTGAATTTTTCCGGATATTACACCTGGACATATTTTGGCCCTTGTAGTCAATAAGGCTATCGAGGAACCTTTCTGGTACAGAGCACTAAAGTTCAGTCCAATATCTAGGATCTCTTCTAATTGCCCATGCATTAACTATGATCCTAGCTTTATAGGTATTCCGCAGCCATTGATGATTCTCTAGCTAAGTTAAGTTAACATGTTAAGTTAATGTTTATATAGTACTTTTTAAATATTGAGAATCTAATTTCCAGATTCATGTCGTTTTATGAGGTTGCTATTACTTTTGTATATCGGAGAATATGCTCTTCTATATTGTTGGCGTTTCTAGTTTATATCGTT
Organism: Morus notabilis; assembly: GCF_000414095.1. Classification (NCBI taxonomy): domain Eukaryota; kingdom Viridiplantae; phylum Streptophyta; class Magnoliopsida; order Rosales; family Moraceae; genus Morus; species Morus notabilis. The sequence goes on from NW_010366773.1 coordinate 167,925, forward strand.
ATAATTAGCAGATTTGTCGTTTTCAACGTTACTATTGTTTGTGTTTGTCTGTGAGTTTACTGTCGTTTTCTTAACTAAATGTCATTTGATCTTATTGTCGTCTGTACATGACAATTTTTATCAAAGCCCATTTCTTAATTTTTACTGATTTATTTACCGATTGTTCGAAACAGAAAGCAATCTACCACGGAAAACAAAACTTGAAAGTCATAAGAAAGTATCCTATACCGTGCGCAATCAGAAGATTAATTTCATGGTTCAAAGAAAGAAAGAAAACCAAGAGATTTGGAAGAAACTATCTCAACAAGAGCCTGCAGAAAACTGTTTAAAGATTATTTAACATGAAAGAGATCAAAAAGCAATGAAACTTGGAGTATAAGATCACCAAAATATTGTATAAAATATAATCATACCATCTTTGAAATAAACAGCAGAATAATAACCACAATCAAAGCAAATAAACCCTTTTTAACTCAGCCTACTTGTGCGAAAACTTTATTTTATCATGAAATTAACATGGGGTAATTTAAACAAAGATGCATATACTAGACATGGGATAATGTAATCAATAAAGATAAACTACTTGTAGAAACTAAAACAAATTACTTCATTTTCAGTGCGACTTTGCAACGGGTGAAGGGTTGATGTAGGCAATGGGAATCAAAGAGCAAGTTATCCTTTCTTCTCACTACCACGCGTTGCAACTCCGTCATGTCGAGGTCCTCATGTTTCATTTCATTGGGGAGTTTCCAGTCAAAATGTTATAACAACGAAGCAAGCTGAAGCTCAACATTGCTCACGGCAAATGAGATGCCTGGACATATTCTCCTTCCAGCACCAAATGGGATATACTCAAAGTTTTGGCTATCTAGGAACCTTTCTGGTATAAAGGAGTCAGGTTCAGTCCAATATCTAGGATCTCTTCCAATTGCCCATGCATTAACTATTGTCCTAGTTTTTGCAGGTATCTCATAGCCATTAATCTCACACTTCTCGCTACTTTCTCTCGGAAGTATTAGGGGAAGAACTGGATGCAATCTCATTGTCTCCTTAACAACTGATCTTAAGTAGTTCATTTCCTTAATACACGTCTCTTCAATGGACCCTTTTCTTCCAAATACTTCCCTCACCTCATCCTGTACTTTTCTCATCACTCTTGGAGTCTTTACAATTTCTGCCATTGCCCAGTCAATGGTAGAAGCCGTCTCACCCCCACGAGACAAGATGTCCTGAAAGTTACAATGAGTGGTATAAAGTAGTTTCAATTTTATATGCTTGAAAATTAATTTCCTTGTAATGATTCAGATCAAAATCAATAAGGAGGCAAAAAAAGATAAAAATTAATCCAAATGTCATGAAAAGCTCTCTGTTATATATTTATGACAATCACTAATAATGATCCTTACAGATGTAGTGAAGGAAGTGTACGAGAAAGAAGCCAAGCCAAAGAAGGATATGGCCTTCGCAATATGTTTTGATTTATTCATGATATCTTGAACAGACGCATTTATTAACCTGTTGATCTACTCAATAATTCAAGAAAACTAGGGATGGAAACAGAACACATGATTCTATATATGCATATTGAGGATTGCACAATAAAGTTGGAATAAAAAATTTGAACGATCAAACTTTCACTACTACAATTTGCCCAATTTCCGACGAAATTATTTGCGACGACATTTTTCGTCGAAAATAATTAAATATTTGCGACAAAATAACGTCGCAATTACTTTTCGTTTAACAGGAGAATGTTGTCGTCTCTAATAATTCACCAGTCGTCAAAAATATGTAGTTGGCGGCAAATGTTGTCTGGCGCCAATGTTTGCCACCAAAATAACATTATTTGCGACGAAAATACCGTCGCAAATAATTATTTATTTGCGACGATACATGTCATCGCAAATGATACTTCATTTAATTATTGTTCCCCGAGTAAAAGGCGGTCAATATGGCGGTTCCCAAAAATTATTTGCGACGATATTATTATGTTCGTCGCAAATGCTGATTTTGTATTCCCTTGCGAAAATAAACGGCGGGAAAATTGGACGGTTTCCAAAAACTAATTGCGACGACAATGCACAATGTCATCGCAAATAATAATTCCAGAACATTCATTATAAATATTAAATAATTAAGTTATATTTGCGACAACATTGTCGTCGTAAATGGTTATAATGAAGTTATATTTGCGACAACAAGTTTTGAATGTCGTCGCAAAAACTCTGTCTATATACCTGTGACCAGAGCCTCCTCCTCCATTTTTTCCGATCACTCTCTCTCTCTCTCTCAGCCTCTCCCCAGTTTTCCGAGCCCAAACCCCCACTACAACATAATAGTCTTTTCATAACTGTTGATTATATCGTTTCTGGAAAAACGTCATGTTGCATATATGTAATAGTGTTTTAAAATAGTTATCATATATATATTTATATATATCTCTAAAAATATCATGAAATTTGAGCGGGTTTTTTTTAATATAATTAAATATATGTAAACAAAAACATTAGAAGTGAAGTTGGGCGAGAAGTGAAAATTTTTTCCTCCAAATTGCACGTTTCCCGCTCATGCGCCACGTTATGTTTTTTTTTGGTCTGTTTAATTTGTGCTAGTGTTGCTAAGTCACACAGACGAACAAAGGAACATCAAAAAGCCCCAAATTCCCACTTCCCCTATTCTGTCGAAGAGGCATGTACCCGGCCAAGGAAGAAGAAAACCTCACTCGATCCTCTCTTCACCCCAAATTCCTAGATTTCCCCGTGCATTCTTAGATTTGTGGAAGGAAGATCGATACCTGATTTTGCGAAGACTGGATCATGGAAGGAAGATCGAAGGCACTTGAAGCGCTCTTCTTACGCCAAGCTCGGTTACCAAAAGAGGTTCGCATTTCTCTATCTCTGTCTATTCTCCATTTATGAAAATTTTTCCCCCAAATCTCATGGTACCCGCTCACTCATTTTGCCCCCTTTTTTGTTTTTCGATCTATTTGTGCTAAGCTTTCTAATTCCTATATGAACAAGGCACAAAAAAAGTGTAATGCCTGAGAAAATCCTAGACCTTAAATAATATAATTTATTTATTTAAGCCAAGGATTTTCCTAGAAAATATTATGTGACTAAAGGATTTATGGAATTAATATCTGTATTCCTAAATTCTGTAGCAGATTTCATGTTAAGTTCATGTGTTCGATCAAGTAAATTCGACTGATAAATTCTTGCCGTACTTTAAGGCAGAATAATTTTCAGTACAAGTATAGTTTGAGAATCTTAATTTCAAGAATCTCCAAACACAGCATGATGTTAGCAGCGTATAAAAAAACGCACTGACATTTTAAATGAAGAGAAAATCCTTAATTGCCAGACAGCTAGATTAAAGTCAGAAGATAAATACTCATAGTAGAAGGGTACAATGTGAACTCAGGAGTTGACACCGTCAGAAATAACGTCATTTCTGAAAATTAACGCAGGAAAGTTAAATTTAGAATTTATTCAGTCTAGAATTAATTTCAAGACTGTAAACAGTTCAAGATATTACGCGAATAAGAATTTAATGTGATATCCAAAGCAGTCAAGGATTTAACATTTAACTGTAAATAAGCAGTAGAAAAAGGAACCGTCAGAAATGGAAACGAATTCCTGTCAGCTAAGTTACTCTCTAATAGTCAGTATAATTTTTATCAGTTTCAAAGGGAAACTTAAGAAAGTGGATAAGAGTACAATGGGGTAGGTGAGATTTTTTCTCTCTCTTCCTCCACTTGGCCGGCCATGCATGAAAAAATAGAGCCAAACATTTGGCTAGTGGAGTGTGCTAGAGGACTTTATGTTAAGGTGATGTGATGTTAGTGGTTGAAGGGGAATTAATGGCAAAGTTGCTTCTTCTTTTCTCCTTCCAAAACCGGCCAAGAAAGGGGGATTTGAACCAAAAATTTGGTTGAATGATGGAGTGGAATTGGTGTTAAAAAAAATAATTTCCAAGTGCCTATAAAAGGAACCAACATAGGATAAGCTTCATTTTTTTTCTCCTAGCTTTTTCCCCACTCAAAAATCCAGCCACACACTCTCCATTTCCTCTCAAATATTTTCTCCCACTCTCCCAATCTTGAGCCACTAGCACACCATAGAAGAAGAAGAAGGAGATCAAGGGATTCTAGGAGGAGACTAGTTAAGCATTCCTCTAAGGGTAAAGAAACTCTAAATCCTCTCTTTGT
>NW_010366773.1:174111-174993 GCF_000414095.1 Morus notabilis
AAAATCCGACCCTAAGAGGTACTAAAACACAGATTCCCGAAACGGCACAGTTTTTGACTAAAACAGTTTCAAGAAAAACAGCAGCTACGGCTTTCAGCCAAACGGGGCCTTTAGAGGCTGCATTTCAACTTTCACCAAAAATGACAATTTTAGATCTGGACGAGATGAGAAATTTTCATGAAGAACAAAATTTTTAAATCCGACTCGAAGATATAGTAAAACGCAGATTTCAGAAACTGCACAGTTTTTAACGAGACAAAACTAAAACAGTGTCGGTTTCAACAAAAAGTTATAAAAGAACCCGAGATAGAATTTCTGTAAAATACAATGACATTAAACCTCATTTTTATGAAAGTATTTATAAAGGAAGTTTTCAAGAAAAAATGCTTTCTTTAAAGAACATAGTGGGTTATCGAGCAAATCATCCCGACGGGCACCTACGAGCCCAACACGATAGATCCTTAGGATTTTGAGGATTTGATGTGGGTCCAACGCCCGCATTGATTTAAGAGACTCTGTTTGAGTTTAAATTTCAGCGGCCTAAGAGTTAGAATGCCGTTAATAAGCTTCTAGGCCGAATTGGGCCTTAATATCATAATAAGTTCAATGAGGAATTTTATGGAGAATAAGTTACTATATTGGGTAAATGATTTTCAATCTAGACATAAGTATGTTAAGGGCAATTAAGGAAAATAAAATTTGGAGGATCTAATAACTTGATCCTTATAGTAAATTATCCTTTAGAAAATGAAAGGAATACATGCCTTAAAAAAAAAAAAGGGTTAGATTCCTGCATAAGTTGCTAAAATAGAATAGCAAACGACAGTTAATCTCACACTCTCAAAGGGTGTTTATTTTCAGAAATAAGCAAGTAAGAGAATA
>NW_010366773.1:176420-196992 GCF_000414095.1 Morus notabilis
AACCAAAAATTTGGTTGAATGATGGAGTGGAATTGGTGTTAAAAAAATAGTTTCCAAGTTGCCTATAAAAGGAACCAACATAGGATAAGCTTCATTTTTTTTTTCTCCTAGCTTTTTCCCACTCAAAAATCCGGCCACACACTCTCCATTTCCTCTCAAATATTTTCTCCCACTCTCCAAATCTTGAGCCCCTAGCACACCATAGAAGAAGAAGAAGGAGATTAAGGGATTCTAGGAGTAGACTAGTCAAGCATTCCTCTAAGGGTAAAGAAACTCTAAATCCTCTCTTTTTCATGTTTTGGGAAAGTTTGAAATAGAGAAATATTCTTCTCAAATTTCCTTATACTCTTATAGTTTCAAGCCATTAACAAACCTTGGAGAAGAAGAGAAGGATCTAAATGGCTCTCAAGAAAGAGTTCTTCAAGGGTAACTTCTTGAACTCTTTTCAATTATTTTCTAGCAAAGTTTAAGTTTGAGAATCCATTTATGTAAATTGTGATTCTCAAGGAAATAAGTTGTAATAAGGGTGTGTGAGTTTTATGTTGGTTGTGTGAGTTTTGAGGTTAGTTTTATATGGTATGCTTATGTTTAATCTAAGTTGCTTATTTTTGCTTAGAGGAAAAATTTTCCGGTTGCTTTGAACACGGAAGTGAGAACCCTAGAGCAAGATTTTTAGGTGTTCCAAAGCTTAAACTTGTAGCCCTTTATGTTTTGAACATTTTATGTGGCTGTGACAAAACCCCATTTTAACTCTAAAACCAAGTTTGAAGTCATTTTGCAAAAATGGACAAGCTGTCCAACACAGTTTCGAAAAAAAAAACTGGCAGCCACTGGTTCAACCAAACGGGACTCTTAGAGGCGGAATCTCGATTTTTCACAAAAGTGAAAATTTTATATTTCGACGAGATGAAGAAATTTGATGAAGAAAAGATTTTCAAAATCCGAACCTAAGAGGTACTAAAACACAGATTCCCAAAACGGCACAGTTTTTGACTAAAACAGTTTCAAGAAAAGCAGCAGCTACGGCTTTCAGCCAAACGGGGCCTATAGAGGCCGAATTTCAACTTTCACAAAAAATGACAATTTTAGATCTCGACGAGATGAGAAATTTTCATGAAGAACAAAATTTTGAAATCCGACTCGAAGATATAGTAAAACGTAGATTTCAAAAACTGCACAGTTTTTAACGAGACAAAACTAAAACAGTGTCGGTTTCAACAAAAAGTTATAAAAGAACCCGAGATAGAATTTCAGTAAAATAATATAGTTTTAGACCTCACTTTAATGAGGAATAGCCATGAAGAAAGATTTCAAGAAAAAGGAGTTTCTACAACATAGTTTCATGGTGGTTTACAAGCCAACCGTAAAACGACTTGGGGAATAGTTTTCAAAAGTCGATATTCGAAAAGAGATTTTACAACGGGACTTTAGTGCTTGTAACTAAATGAGTGAGTTATCATTTCATAAAAATTGAATGATAGTTCTTTTAAAAGCTTAATAGTTTTCGAGCAAAACATCCCGACGGGCACTTACAAGCCCAACACGATAGGTCCTTAGAAATTCGAGGATTTGATGTGGGTCCAACGCCCACATTAAATTAAGAAACTCTGTTAGAGTTTAAATTTCAATGGCCTAAGAGCTAGAATGCCGTGAATAAGTTTTTAGGCCGAATTGGGCCTTAATAATATAATGAGTCCAATGAGGAAAAATTATGGAGAATAAGTTACTAGATTGGGTAAATGATTTTCAACCTAGACATAAGTATGCTAAGGGCAATTAAGGAAAATAAGATTTTGAGGATTTAATAAATTGATCCTTATAGTAAATTATCCTTCAGTAAAGGAAAGGAATACATGCCTTAAGTAATGGGCTAGATTTCCTTCTTAAGCTACTAAAATAAAATAGCAAACGACAGATAATCTCACACTCTCAATGGGTGTTCATTTTCAGAAGTAAGCAAGTAAGAGAATAGGTTGTTTGGCGAAAAGTGGATTCCAGCTCTGTAAATCAGGTAAGTAGGAATCTCGCCTACAGTATGAATAGATTTTAAAGAAAAAGTTACACGTGATATATATGCATGTTTATGCTTTAAGTATTGTATGCGATGCTATGTCATGATGCATACACATAAGCAGTGTACATGAATTATATGTGTTCGAGTTAATTTAATGTTATGTATACTATGCTAGATCATACTGCATACACTTAAGCAGTGCACATGAAGTATATGCGTTTGAGTACATTCCATGTTATAGTATGCTATGCTATGTCATATTGCATACACCTTAATAAGTCAAGAGGAACTTATAAGAATAATATCAATTGAGTGCCGTACCAGCCTCCACAAGGGAGGTAACTCAAGCTCCACAAGGGAGAAAAAAAGAAAATAACAATAATGTCATCCGACTCAAGGGAGGCATTCAAGTTATAATCACGGTGTCTTGGGGGACCTTGCAAACCCTCACGTTCTGATGATTGCGCGCAAGTGGTACGCGAGCACTCGGGCCCATCAGTAAGAAAGATAAGATAAGATAATAAGACTATGATAAGACATCATAATTAAGCATAATCAGCTCATGCATATTTATACATGTGAACTTACAGTTATTTTGCGAGAGATAGTTCCTACTTGCTGAGCGAAAGCTCAATCAGATATGTTCATGCTGTAGGTAAGAAACCTATCAGTAATTCTTGAAGGGCAATGGCGAGCGGCGGACGAATGGTGGAGATGGGAATGGATACCACTCACAATTAAATCTTTCACAGTAAGTTAAAGTAAAATCATGTATATGTATATATGATTCAAAGGTTTCAAGCACGTATGTTTAAAAAGTATATGTACATATGTATGTTAAGAGAACTGAGGTTGTAGCTAACAACCCTAGTCTTGAGTTTTTAAGTTTTAGAACGTTGCAATAGTGCATGCAACAAATAAACGAATTTTCCACATGACGGTTTAAATGATTGATTTTGAAAGGACTTTAAGAAGTACTTGAATTTAAGATTTCTCACGAAATTCGTTTTAAGGTCAAATTAGATGGCCTGAATGTAATGGCTAGTTTTAGAAAGACTTTTAAAGAGTATGTGAAACAAGAATTCAAATGTCACTCAGTTCGAAAGATATTTTTAGAAGGTTTTATCTTAACTAAATTAAGAAAAGCTTTAAGTAATTTAGTGATTCATTCTTTTGAAATTATTGTTACGAATTATGAAAATATTCCTTCTTATGTTTAAAGAAAAAAAAAATGTTCCGCAAATTTTAAGAAACCCCAGTAACTACAAGTTAAAGTTCAAGTTACGGTGGCGGCCTCATAGGAGGGTCGTCACAAAAAGCCCTAACTTCCCTCTTCCCCTATTATGTCGAAGAGCCTTTTGTTTTTTCTCTTTTCTTGGACGGGCTTTTTTGTTCCTTTATGAGCCTCCTCAGCCACTATGACACCTCCGTGCCGCTCAACCTCAATTGCCTTTCCAAAACCACCTTGCCGCCACCTCAAGAGCATCGCCTTTTTTGGCCTTCCTTGGCGTCCGCAATCGAGTCCAGCATCATCTGGGACAACGTCTACTTCGTCCAGATCGCGCAGTGTGGCTACGAGTACGAGCAGTCCTACGCCTTCTTACCTCTGCTTCCCCTTTGCATCTCCTTCTTCCTATGAATAGGTTCGACCCCAAAGATTCGGGCTTTCGATTTGTACCTAATTGGAAATTACGCAATTCTCTTCGTTTCGTTTGACGTTGCGTTTTAATGGCGGATTTCTGTTTCAGTTTTTGCTCCATTGGTTCCAGTTATAGGGCAAAGAGCTGTTTTGGGACTATCCGGTTATGTGATCAACAACATTGCCTTTGTCTTTGCAGTGGTTTACATTTATCAGTAAGTTAGTTATTTAGCACCATAAATTTAGAAACTTTGTCAAGCTTTGTTAGACCTGTCATAGTTTTTTAGTGTGAATTCTGATGTCTTGCTCTTTTTTTTTTTGGTCACTATAATAGGCTTTCAGTTGCCATTTTGAAGGACCGGGATGCGGCATTTAGAGCTTCAATCTCGTTTTGCTTCAATCCAACTTCCATATTATATTCCTCAATGTAATAGTTGTTTCTGTTTTCCGTTCTAAATTGATTGATGTAAAAGATTACAAAGCTGAGATTTTCATTTTGCCTTTTTGCCCACGCAGATATTCGGAGAGTTTGTATGCTCTATTTTCAATTGGAGGATTGTATCACTTGATATCTGGGAGAAATAATATTGTCGTTCTTTGGTTTGCTCTTTCTGGATTTGCAAGGTCCAATGGAGTGATCAATGCAGGTTACATCTGTTTCTGAACTATGCATCGGACATATAATGCTGTACTTAGAAAGAGTACTTTTGTAAGTGTTCATTAAATGTTTTTTGCTGATTTGAGTGGACTAATATCTTATTTAGTGGACCATCTTTGCTTAGCTAAGCATCCTTTACCTATAAACCTCTTGATAGTTGATAAAAATCCCAGTAACTCGTTGGAATTTTAGATGTTTCTGCCCTTTCATCGGCATGGACTTCCTTGTCATCAAAGGCATACCAAGATAGCGAAATCTAAATAGCTCTTATTAGAACCACTCCTTTAAGTGGATTTAAACATGATATTAAAGTAATCGATACATTCCCTCCTGCCCTTACGGGCCCTACCGAGAAAAGAAAATGAAGAAAGATATAGTACATGTTCATATCATGTTGAGATTCTCAACTATGTAGCATGTGGAGCAAAGCATGTAATTGTTTTTCATCTTATGAATGAAAATATTTTGTCTCATCATAATTTTGCTCTTCTATGCCAGCTGGTTATACAGGTTGTTGTTAGCGGAGCTCTGCATTGTATATGTATTTTTGTCCCATTTTTTGCATTTCAATGGATACTACAATATTTATGTGGGAGATTCTCCTGATAAACTAAGACCCGGTTGAAACCGGGGAAGTTGTTGTTCAAGGGGGTTTGATGCCAAGCAACCCGAAAGACTGAGTTCACCATGTACCTCTTGGACCGAATGCAGTTCGAGTATGGGTCGATGTCGCAAAAAAACCGGATGCTGTCTTGTGGAGGCCTACAAGTGAGATGCGTACAATTGAAGAAGCACTTTCAAGTAATATGACATGGCCTGCCGATAAAATTTTAAAGGGGTATGACCAATCTCTAATTCATGCAAATATTTTCTCAGTAAACCATTATATTTTAAAGCTTAAATGAATCTATTTTTGTCTTCATTTTTGCAAGATTGTGATAGCACGTTTTTTTCTTTTCAGAGTTTGTATGTAGGCAACGAAGACTAATGCAGCTTTCTCCAACTATGCAACTTAGCTATGTAGTTGTGCATAGTGTAACTAGTTCTTACTTTATTGACAGGTTAAATGGTGGAAGTTTTAGCATAATTGATCATTGTTTTGAGGATGGATCACTTTCTTACAGGTTAAATAGTGGAGATGACTTTTTTGTTAGAGCATTTTCTCCAGATGGATTATTTACTTCACAATTTCATTTAGCATTTTGTCAAGATGGATTATTTCCAAGCGACTTGAGTCTGTCGTCGCAAGTAGCCGTTACTACTTGAAATCTCGTGAAGATATAAGTGGAATGCACTTTCTAATTGCACTTGGTAAATTAGTAAGTTTCTTACCCCCAACTGTTGATCTCGAGCTTTTGCACACTTGGTTGACTTTTTATGTTTTAATTGAGTTGATATGAAAACTGATCGAGTATTGTTGCTCGTTCTTGATTATGCCGGTAAAAAATGGGTCAGGATCTTCATTTAGCTAGACGTTTTGGATATTTTGATATCTCTAGCTATTTCTCTGTATTCTTTACTTGTTTTGAATGTTAAGATTTTGGACAAATGGTGTGACTTATGTTGTAGACATCTTATTGCCAACTTGATAGATACTAATCACAATTATTACATTGAATGTTTTATGTTTTAATTTGAATGTTCCTATTTGGATGTAAGATGTTGCTCGGAATCACCATCTATTTAAATGAATTCAAAAGGATATTAATATAATAAAAATAGATAGAACGTTAGTTTGTACTAGTTTTAGGATTGTTAAACTATTCAATAATAATTTTAAAAAGCTATAGGAGTTAGAACATAACAAGAGAGAAAAGCTATTGATCTGTACTGTAATAAGGCTAAATAGTTGTAAGAGGCTGAAAATAACATGTCTAAAATGCTATAAGATCTCAATTCTGTAGCATTTTTCAAAGCGTTCTTAGAACGCTATGTTTTTGTAGGACTTTTAATAGCGCACGATGTCCTAGCACTCCACAAAATGCTATTGGTAGTGCTTAATAGCATTTTTGGTCAGCTATTAATAATGATATTTGTTGTAGTGTCCGAAAACATTCCCCTATTCCCTTCTAAATCCTCACAAAATCAGTCTTTATCATAAGTTTTAAAGATTTTCATTGTTTTTTCATTAAAAAAAGTGTAAGAAACAAACTACCTGCCCTCGCCGCCAAATTCCGCCACCGACGCCGCTGCCGTCGCCGTTTGCCCGGTTCCTCCCACTTAATTCTGTCATTTTCAGCCACCGTTTTAGTGAGTTTTGAACTTTATAAGTTTTTTGTATATTTATTGTGTTTTTTAGTTTAAAATGTTTGGGTTTTTTTGTTGTTTGAATTTTGGATTATAGATTTTAGATTTTGAATTTTGATTTATAGATTTTAGAATTAGTATATAATTTGAATTTTGGATTATAGATATTGAAACTGGATCATGAGTTTTGAAATTGTTGAAATTTAGTATAAGTGTGTTGTTTTTCTCACCAAGGGCTGCCCACGAAATGATGCTATATGTTGTATATTGTATTCTCTTTGTGAGATTTATAGCAGATCCAACATTTGAAGCAACCCATTCCATAAGATTGAACACCTCTTCTTCTCTAATGCGTTTGAAAGATTGAACTCTTGCTGTGCTTAAGAGCTCTTGCATACAAATCTTTCGTAGCTGTTTCCAAAATTCACCATACGGAGCGAAGGAAATGTCATTACAATCATATAACACAATCTGTGAGAAAAGTATCCGGGGCCTAAATGCAAAATTAGTGTCATGGGTTCTCAAGACCTCCTTGGCGAACTCCGGTGATAAAACTACTACAGTTGGAACTTGTCCGATCTTCAGGTACACAAAGGGTCCATGTTTAATTGCCAAGTCTCTAAATGTATGATGAGCTAAATCGGAACCAAGAAGCTGGAGCATATTTCCCACAAAGGAGAGCTTCCTTGTTCCTGGGGGTAGTTTTGAAGATGAGCTGACGATTTTTGCCCTTTTTGCAAATATCTTCAACAACATAAACACAAAGAGGAAGAAGGTGAAAAGGTTTGCAAAAGAGGGTAATTTGAGCTCCATGTTGAAAGTGCAGTACTGGAGTTGCTAGCAGAACTGACAGGCTTATAATTAGTTTAGATTTTTGGTTGTGATTAATATTGTTGCTTCATCTAGGATCTTGTTTCTTGAGGTCTAGATATATAAATAGAGTGTGTTAATTTTCTTAGATAAGAGTGATTTGTTTGGACCAATTTGTTTGAAAGTTTGATCGCATGAAGCATGTGATCAAGAAGTTTCTCCCATAATAGGACAGTACTGTGATCTCATCAATTGCAATGTTTCTTGTTTTTATGTGTTATGTGTAAGAAATTATATTTTCCACTTCAATCAGTACATGACGTGTCTCTTGTAGTTTTTTATTTTATTTTATTTATTTGTTTTGATAAGGTATTTTATTGATTAGTACATATGATCGTTGATTTCATTTACAGTGTTTAAGTTATTAGAAAATGTAAGGGGAAACAATCAAATCCCATTTCGTAATACTCACCATTTTTGAGCTTCAAGCTAATTAGTTAAGAAATAGACTTAATGGAAATTTGTCTTTGTAGACCATTATAAGGAATATGATATTTTTATTATCTTTATATATTTTATTAGCAAAGATAAGGAGATTCAGATGTGGAAAGATAGAAAGTAAGAGTTAGCTTAGTGATAGAATAGTTTTATCAACTTAAGTAGGAGGTGACCTAATGAAGGAGATAAGGATAGAAAATGTAAGCATGAGGTGTACGTCAATAAAATAGTTTTCGCCTTTTGTATATTAGCATGACAAGGATATCTTCATAAGCCACAAGGGCTTACAATTCAATCGAACTTGATACTAAATATTATGTGTTATTATATATGTGGCTTTCTAAGCACATAAACGCGTGGGAACAGTAGAGAGGACCGACAGAAACGTGAAGAAATGAAAACAAAGAAGAAAAGGAAAGATGAAAAAAGAAAAAGGAAGACGAAGAAGAAAGAGTGCGAAAGAAAAATAGAGCCTTCTATTTTGGAGCAAAAAGTTTCTAGGCAGATCTTGCACGGCATCACCTGAAAGTAGTATGTAAAAAAAGTTTTTTAGTTTATATATATTAATGTTGACTTGCTTTTATGTGATTTTAAAAGTGTTTTCTGAGTATGATGTTATAGCTTACGTTTGTGATTATGAACTAATAGTTAAAATGATAATGGCCAAATCATTAAATAATAAGAGTTTTCAAGATAGGGATCACATATAAGGGGTTCTAATAATACATGATTAACGTTATACAATAAGGCCTTAAAGTTAAAAAGATGTATTTTGAAAGTGAAAGTTAATTTACTGCTTACGTACTGAGTTGTCGATCACATAGTTCTTGTAATGCAGGCAAATTCGATAATTAAAGTTCCTTTGTTGAGCAAAGAAATATAATAAATAAAATAAACAAAAAAGAAGAAAACAATTTCTTTCTTGTTCAACTAGATTTATGAACAATATTTAAATAAAATCTCTCTCCAATCAAGAAGATTTATGGAAAATATTTAAATAAAATCTCTCTCCGATTAAGTTGTTTTGAATCTAACAAGCAAATAGTGCATGTTTTGTGTAATGAGTGATTACATCTTTTATCAAAAGTATATTCCTTACTCCATAATGACAACATATAATATGACTAGTCCTTATATTCTATTCAATTCAGAATGTTGAAATGATAAAACAATATTATATGACCAGTCTTCACATTTGACTTTTCTTAAAGTTAATGTTAGGTGTTAGTTGAATGTCACTATAATTTGTTTATTTCCGTGCTTGATTTTGTTCTCGACAATATTGTGAGTGAACTAATATGGTTTATATAGGTCTCCTAGTCATGATTGATCGACGTTTTCCATCGATTGTAGAGTTATTTAAAGAGCCGTATGTGTCGTGCTTTTTCAGCTTTTCGTTATTAAATCTTGGTACACATTTACTCTCTTTGAGCATTTCATTATGTATCTCTTTAATTTGGGACACATTTTCCTCCAAAAATAATAAATAAAAATGAGAGGTTTACGCCTTTTCCTAGTTTAGGTGGCCACTGAGTCAAGTCAAGAAAATGTGCTGTTTCGAAAGATCATGTTACATTTTTTTGACTTAGTCTTTTAAATACGTTAGAGATAAGTCATAGCCGACATATATATCATATATATATATATATATATATATATATATAATGGCCTTCGTTTGTAGTTTTCAGGATACAATTGGAAATCGATAAGTAAGCAAAAACGACACATATTTAGAACGAAGGTCATGGAAGAAACAGAAGCAGTTGCATACACAATAACAGGTGGAAGTGGCCAATATAGCTATAGCAAGAACTCCAACTTTCAGGTACAATTTTCACTTCAAATATTACAGCAATATATATTTGAACTCAATTTTCAGGAATATGCATGGTTTTTGAGGAAGAAACTTTACCAAAAAAAAATTACTCGATTTTCTATTTTTCAGAGAAAGGCTGCAGATGCTGCTAAAGAACTGATAAACAAGTCGATTGCTGAGAAACTTGATGCCGATATCCTTTCATCTTCAAACACCTTCCGACTCGCTGACTTGGGTTGCGCAGCTGGGCCTAACACATTCGTGGCGGTGCAAAACATAATCGACGCTTTGGAACAAAAGTTTCAAAACCAGGAAAAGATTTCTCATCCACCAGAGTTTCAAGTCTTCTTCAATGATCATGCATCAAATGATTTCAATCACCTTTTCACAACCCTCCCTCAGGAAAGGCGGTATTTCGCCGTGGGAGTGCCGGGTTCTTTCCACGGTCGAATATTTCCGAGAGCCTCCCTTCACTTCGTGCACTCTTCATATGCTGCCAATGTTTTTTCTAGATTGCCAAAAGAGGTCATGGACAGGAAATCTCCTGCTTGGAACAAAGGAAGAATCCACTATTCGAATTCTACGGATGAAGTTGTAAAGGCTTATGAAACTCAATACGCCAAAGACATGGAAAGCTTTCTTAAAACCAGAGCAGAAGAGATTGTTCATGGTGGATTGTTGGCCTTAATTGTTCCCGGACGCCCCAACGGAACTCCTCATTCCGAAGCCTTTGTTAACAGGACATGTGAAGTCCTGGGGTCCTGCCTCGTGGACGTGGCGAACAAGGTAATCAAAGATTACCCTCTTTTGTAATAAATGAAAATCTCTGTTCTATCACTATCTATTCATATAGTATCCCAATTTCATGTTCTGCCTGCTTGCGCTTTGCATAAGCCATGTCATAATCATACGCGGAAATTTTCCTTAATTCTATTGATATTTGTTATTTTACCATTCCATCCCAAAAGCTTAAGCTGAAGATGTGATCACTGAAGATGTGCTATGCATGTTCTTAAACAGTTTATTAATTTGTTCTTTCCGGAGACAGGGTATGATCAACAATGAACTTGTGGACTCCTTTAATGTGGGAACATATTTTGCGTCTCCGCAAGAAATGGAAGCAGTAGTAAAACGACAAGGATGCTTCAGCATAGAAATAATTGAGAGCGTACCGCTAGAAAGGGCTCGACCAAAAGAAATTTCGTCTACCTTGAGAGCTGGCATGGGAGGAACAATAAAGGAGCACTTCGGAGAGGAGATTTTAGATGAGCTCTTCGATTTATTCTACAAGAAATTGGAAGAAAACTCATCCTTCATTTACGATTCGGGAAACGCGATCAGTCTATTTGTTTTACTCAAACGCGTAGCTACCGAATAGAGGAATCTTGCTGTACAATCATTCCGGCATGAATGTTTTAAACACTAGAAGAGAAAAGGAAATAAATCAAGTTGAATGAACTTAAAAGTTCAGCTTATTTCATATGCTTGATGTAAATTAATTGTGAAAATGACTTTGTTTTCACTTCAAGAATAAGTTCCGAAATGATTGATAATGTCATATATATTTGTACTGATCTATAAAATTTTAGGAAGCTATATTTTTGCTTCATTTAGTTAGATTTCTTCCATAAAATGTCCTATTCATTATAGTAATTCCACGCCTAAAGTATAGTAATCACTTAAAGGAATCAGATTATTTTTCATTACATTTTCTAACGCAAACACTACAAAGTGAATAAGTGATCCATATTAATATTCCTTTCCTTTTATTTTCAAATTCATAATTACCTTCCCATCATATTCCTCCAGTACTGTTCGGTTAACATGCTCTGGTTTTTTTTTTTTTTTTTTTTTGTGCTCATCTTGGTAAACATGTACCTTAATCACAATATATGTCCTCTTTTGTTGGAGATGCTGATTTGGAAAAATCACTACATGAATTTGTTTCTTGGTCAGTATTTCCGCATAAGACATTATAGGCCCGTTCACTTCGCTGATTCGAGTTTGTAATTCGAATTGAGATGTGATTTTGTGTGAGAGATTTTTACTGTAGTAAAAAAATTAGATGTAACTGTTTCTGAGAGCTTTTTATTGTAGCAAAACTCGAATTCTAAACTCGAATCGGCGAAATGCACAATTTCTCAGACATTACAGATAAAGTCAAAGGACATTGAATCTTGTTCACACACACAAAATAAGCACAACATCGATCTGCGAGCTACTCCACCGCACTTTCAACATGGATCAGTCCACATTACCCCCCAGCTCTTTCACAGTCCTTTTTGCCTTCTTTCTATGACAACCTGGCTTCTCGAGCCGTTACTGATCATAGCTTATAACAGAAACTTAATTAACATCTTAAAACTTAACACTTAGTCACCAAAATTTCGGAGACTTTTTTAAAACTTATTTTAGGATAAACTATTTTTCACTCAAGTAAGTTGCGGAAATAACTTGAATGATTCGGAACATGAGTTCGAACAAGTGTATCAGCAAGGTATAGTGTTTGCAAATTCAATCCAATTCCAAATGCTCTTATGACGCATTTGAATGGATAGAAAATGATTTTACCGGTCTAATCCAAACGGAATGTAGGACATACAATCCCAAATATACCTAAAGAAATCCTACAAGCAGCGCCACGCCGCCTACCCCGCACCAAAAAAAAAAAAAAAATGAAATAATTACAGAGAATACACTTTTCTTTGTATTCAAAACTCAATAATCAAGTCACACATATAACATGTAATGTGGCTATTTATAATCTACACATAAAACGATAGCAAAATATCCACTAACACAAACGTCATACTAATAACAAAACAAAGCTAAATTTAACAAGCTAAAATAAACGACGTAGCAAATATATAAAAACGACTACTTATAGGTAAATCTCCCTACATCATCTTTAACTTAACAAAATTGAGTGTGCTCTAGGTAAAGCTTCATGCTCATAACATAAAACATGTTTATTTAAACCATAATCTAAAATCATGTTAACCATAAGCGGAACTAGCTGTGTGCCCAATCCCTCCATCGTACACACCCTTCACTGCGAAGCCCATCAATGAGTTGCAGGCATTTTACCTACGGCATGAACAAAGCTAAAGCTCAGGGAGTACAAATATTCCCCACAAAAACAGCTTTCAAACATAATTGCATATTAGAAACTGCAGGACCACTTATGCTTCATTATGAAATTCAAATTATTCTTCGAGTCTTATGCACATACGCATATGCAAATGACCATAGGAAGTGAGGGAGCGACCGAAATATTTAGTTCGACTAACCCAAGGCCATCATAAATTTTATTAGTTATAATTCTCCTATTTGAAATCCGACGATAATTACCCTCCCATTCGACTTCCGAGATCTGCGTCTATCCAAAGCAACTCACTCTTTTAAAGTCGTTTGTTTTATGTTCAACAGTACTGATGATCAGTCGTCAGTTTATTATCTATATTCCAACTTAACTTGATTTAGTCTTGCAGATCTAGTCTTAAGAATAATTTATTGTATTAATTAATTGATCCTATTCAGTCCTCCTCTTCTGTCTTAGCCGTATTCTTCTTACACATTAATTAATTTGACTTACTAATTAATTAATTCGTTCTATGGTTTCATTAACCGATTCAAATAATTATACTTACTAATTAATTTCTTCATTCCTTAATCAATTAATTGATTATCCATATAAGTCCGACTTGCTAATTAATTATCTTATTTTCTAATTATAAATAGTTGAATCATTTAATTATTTAATTAATTAAATGTCCAATAACTCTTGACTTCATTAATTAATTAAAGCCTCAGGATTTTTCTTAAGCTGATTTCCCATGAGTATACCCCTAAGTACTCATTAGGTTACTTTTTAGGTCTACTTGGGCTCACTAAATTTTTAAACATTGAGTGATGTTGACAAATACCCTTTAAAATAATACTACTTTGAATATTTGAGTCTCAACATTAACCCTTTAATTTTTACTCCTTTGGATTAGAACAAGTCAAGGACCCAACATATCTACTACCAAAATAATTCCTAATAGTCAAAAAGTAGATTATCTTTTTGGTCATTATTTTATACGTATACACACACACACACACACACACACACACACACACACACACACATATATATATATATATATATATATATGTGTGCTTGTTTCTGGTGCAGAGGGCATTCTTGCTGCAGCTTCACACCCACTGCTGACAGGAGGGATACCTACTGGATTAGGGCTTACTGAAAAGTATGGTTTTAAAGTCCAAAAGCAGTCAATAATACTAAAAGTTATTTACTTTAAGTACTATATAATAACATATGCAGCAATTTAGTTATATTTTCATATTGAATCTTGTAGATTAAAATGCTGTTATGTTTGTTACCATTGCCATTAATTATTAGTGCTATAATAGTATCATTATCATATATAGAATATAACTTAGCAAAGTTTTAATTTCTTACTGTATTCCAAAGTTCTTTTTAAGTTTTGCAAATATCAGTTAAAGTCATTGCCTTCAAATTTTTTGTTGCCTGCCGGGCCGCGGAGCTTTTTGTACTACCGGAACCTGCTCACCTCTTTCCCTTTAATTTAACATCGCCCCCACCACCCGCTCTATTTGTTGAATACTGACTCTTGTTATTTGAATATTTTGGCTCGTGTTGGTTTACGCACGTCTATTTACTAAGTACAATTTGTTTAAGTATGATTGTTGCAAGATTCAAGATTATTATGGATGCTTAACTTATTATGGTTTTTCGAGACGTTAATATATGAGGCTTTTATTTGTGAAATTGACCATTTGTTATTTATATGCACGAATTTGTGAAGAATATAAGTATTGTGACCAAATATATATGTCACCTTTCTACTATAAAAAAATGTTAATTACTTCAGGATACTAAAGAATTTGGTAGAGAAAACAATCTGCTACGAAATAATTGGTAGCACATTCTCATCCTAAGTTTACTGCTACCAAAATATTAGGAGGCAATAGGTTTTTGCTATTGAAATATTTTTGTTGTAAGTAGATTCTGCTATCAAAGTTTTGATATCAGAATCTAATTTTTTTCACCACTAAAAGGGTTTCAGCTATCCAATCTTTCGGTAACAAAAGGTTTCGGCAACCACATGTTTTCATAGTAAAAATTTTGCTAATTTTCGGTAGCGGATTGAAGACTTTTAGCTACCAAAATAGTTCTGCTACTAAATTTTGGTAGCAAGCACCAGTCAGACCCCTTTTTTGAGACCAAAATTCTTAGATTTTCGTGGCGAAAAAAATTTTTGGTACGTAAACTTTCCGGAACCATTTTTTCGCTACTGAACTTTTTTGGTAGCTAAAGCCTTCGGCTACTAAAATTAGGGGTTTCTGCTACCAATGCTTTGGTAGCTAAAACTCATGTTTCTTGTAGTGAAGGGATTAGGGAGTGTTTCGTTTCTTGTGGATTTGTTTCCTTCATTCTGTAATTTCGTTGATGTGATCAGTAGCGCGAGGCCCAACATGGAGAACACGAAACAATGGGCAGAGAGGATATTGGAATGAATTATCAAGGAACACAACGAGGAAAAGCAAAAAGAAAAAAACTAGCAAAAGCTGGGAAACAAAAGATCTAGTAGATATTTTCCTGAAATTTCATAACAACAGTGATCATGGGATTTCCCTAACAAGTGACAATGTTAAAGCAGTAATCTGGGTAAGTGCCATATTCAACTTCTGTTGGCTTAAACTTCTCTGCATTTGTCTTTTTAGTCTTAAAAAATTGGAGTGGGGAACTTTTATGGGATTTATTTTTCTAGAGGGTATAAACCTAGTTGCGTTGCTTCAAAATTTACTTTGATGGCAGTTTCACTTTGTCTTCGTTCATTAGAAAAATTATATATCCACCATGTAACTGAATATATATTTGAACCTTCCTTAAACTTTAAATTAGTTCAAAGTAAGTGATGCAATCATGGAAAAGGATAAGGAAGATTTGCAATGTTTTAGGTTGGAATTACTCATATATGTTATTTGGATTATCTTATTTGTGACTCTTATAAAGTTTGATTTGTTTTCCACTTAGGAATTAAATTCGCTTTAGCTTTTCATTTATAATGGGATACTATGTTAAGGTTAGTTTTGGGGAATCTTGTTAATAAACTTTTATCATTCAAGACAAACTTTTTACTCTAATTTTTTTAGTGCAATATCTCTCAATATAATGAATGGAATTATGAGTTTTGTTTCAATCTATATTTCCTAGTATTAGTGAGCGGATAACCAAGTTAGTAGGAAGGTTGTATTCCTTTTTCGTGTGGCTTCTTTATCGTACACTTCCCTTGCTACGTCTGTAACGATTATTAGTAATTTTCACATATGTATGACAAATTATTTGCCTCCTTTAAATTTTTAAGCATATAAAAGTTAAAATTAATTTTCACCACTCACCATAGGTCTTAGGACATCTATATTGGTGAGGCTAAAACAGCTGCTACAACTATTGATTGGACGATGACAGAAATGATAAAGAATCCAAGATGAAGGGGGAGTATTTGGAAGAAAGGGTCAGTTAAACATGCATTAATGAGATGCACTACTTAAAATCAGTTGTTAAAGAGACAATGAGATTGCATCCACTTCTTCGCCTAAGAAGTGCGAGATTAATGGCTATGAGATACTTACAAAAATTAGAATCATCGTTTCTGCGTGGGCAATTGGAAGAGATCCGAGATATTAGACTGAACCTGAGAGCTTTATACCAGAAAGGTTTATAAATAGCTCTAATGGCTACAAGGGCTTAAATTTTGAGTACATCTCATTTGGTGCTGGTAGGAGAACATGTCCGCGCATCTCATTTACTTTGAGCAATGTTGAGCTTCAGCTTGCTTTGTTGCTATACCATTTTGATTGGCCAATCAACAAAAAAGGTCATTTACGATGACAGACATTAATGTCATCGCAAAAAAAATTTGCCACCCGTCAAAATAATCCTTTTAGCTCGAGAAAAAAAAAAATTAAATTTTATTTGCGAGGAAATGTGTTGTCGCAAATAATGGACTATTTGCGACTACATGTCATCACAAATAATGTTATTTTAGTGCTAAAAGTTCACGCCATACGAGATCTGGCGCCAAGCCATTATTTGCGACGACATGTGACGTTTTTATGATGACATTATTTTTTCAGTTTTACGAAAATATTTGCGACGACTTGTCGTCGTAAATATTCACTTATTTGCGACGACAATTGTCGTCACAAATAGGCCAAATTGTAATAGTGTGGACTCCCCAACGGCATGAAACATGAAGAGCTGGACATGACGGAGTTGCAGGGCGTAACAATGAGAAGAAAAGATGACGTGCTCCTGATTCCATTTGCGTACATCAATCCTTCAACTATTGCAGAGTAACAATGAAAAGGAAGTAATTTGTTTTTAGTTCTTCAAGTAGTACATCTTTGTCTACATTACCCATGTTTCACGGAAAAAAGAATTACGTACATCATTTCTATGAGAGAGATTATGTCACTATTCTGCTATGTATTGCAAAGATGGTATAGAATTATAATACATGCAATATTCTGTTGGTCTTCTACTCCATGTTTTTGGATCTCTATCATCTTAATTCATAATACGCTTTAAACAATTTTTGGTAGGTGTATTGTGGTCTGTCTCTGTAATGACTCGACTTTTCGAACAACTACAAAACTTTCTTAAAATATAATTAACTGATATTAATTAAACCTTTACTTGGTTTTAGACATCTTCTCAGTTACTAATTAAATTTCAGAAAAAAAAAAAAATTTTTTAAACACAAAATCTCATTCATTTTCAACCTTAAAAGTTCCCGCTTGTGGTGTAGGACATCGGATCTAATTGAAGAAAAGGGATTTTCTGAAAATGCGTTAAGTTAAAATACGCTTTACTTCATCTCGTTGAAGCACACTAAATGACTGTATTGAACGCGGTTTATCTACTCTAATGAACACAACTTTAAAAGTGAATTTCGTATATGTATATAATCTACAATAAATACCTACTTAAGTTCTCATATTTAATCCTTTTAAGGGAAAAAGATTATGAATATAAAAACTTAAGATAGATTGCCCCGATTAATAAATTGTATTCCAATTTCTAATTAAATAATTCAACTTTAAAAACATATGTAACTTTCTAAATAAGATATCATTAAGCGGAATAAATGACCCCAACTCAGCACCTTCAAAATAACACATATGACATTTATTAATAGGATATTTATAACCTAAGTGTTCTTGTATCATGAATTAATTTAAATTTTCAGAATAATCATAGTATCTTAGTGCGAAAATTATTTGCGTAGTGGTATGCATAACCATGCCCCCATCGCCTTGCTTCAGCTAGCCAATCCATCATAACATATAAGGTACGAGATTTTACCCTGTTTAATTACTATAGCATGAACAAATTAGTAAGCAAAAACTAGCTCAATGAGTACAAATATCCTCACATGGAAATATGTATCAATATAAGAATGTATGAGCATTTATGCTCACTTATGGAACTATATTTTATTCTGTGGGCCCTGTGCACATATTGAATGCGTTTGACCAAGAAAAGTCTGGGGAGCGATCCAAACATTCTAGTCTAACTACCCATGGACCTGCTCGACACCTAACTTTATCTCTTTATAATATAACCTCTTGTTAAGATGAACATGCAATTATGTTCATATCATAAAGGCAATAATAATGCAATTTAAACTTTAGAAGCAACCTAGTTTAAAATGATATCATTATTCATCATTATCTATAATATATGTATATTCATCGTTACAGTCAATCAATCACAGAGAATTGGTGCACAGAAAGCAAACAATAACTCAAGCATATATTTTTGAACTCATTCGTGTTGTAGGTCAGGTTTTTACTCACCTGAATACTTGTCCTTTAGCATTATCCACTTTTTTCATTATTTTAGTGTTGTTGATTCTTTTCTCAAACTGTCCCGACAATGACTGTCAATTCACTTTCAAACTTCTAACTCTTATATATTTCGTGACCTGTTTCTTATCGACATTTTCTAAGATAAAGTAATTAATTGTCCTTCATCTAACTTAATAACATTTTTTAAGTAAATTAACTAATCAATTTTCTTGATTAACTAGTAAATCTATTTCTGAACTTTATTGACCAGTTAGGTTAATTATAAATTCATTCTTTAACTCTAGTTATAATTAATTAATCAATTAATTATACTAATTAATTAATCAATTAATTATACTAATTAATTATTTATTAACTTATTTAAAAAACGTAAACGATCTATCTCTAGGTCTTCTAACATCATCATCTCCCGACCTAGTTCATACTTATGGCTAATCCTAAGTTTCTCTAATGATTGGTTTGGATGGCATAAGTCTCAGGTTTTAACCTCGTTTCCTTTTGTAATTCTAAGTATTACCTTCGGTAAGCTTAAATATTACTAAATCTTCCATTTGGGCCCTTGGGCACATTAAATTACAATACCATAACTTGGGTTAACTAAAACTACCTCGGGTTAACTAAAATTAGAGTTTTCGGGTTTGGTTGACAACAATTTGCCCTTAGGGGCAAATTACCGTTTTACCCCTTTGCGGGGTTTGACCATTCTAGGTTCACAAACCCAAGGTGTTTGTTACTAAGAACATTTTTCGCTTGAGGACTCTAAGCTAGACCTAGGAGCTCAGCGTCCACTTTGACCATTTTACCCCTTGCAATCAAATGACCGTTTTGCCATTAATAGTTTTCTAGGTAACTAAGGAGGCATTTGGTAGATGGATCCCGAATCATGATTCTGGATCCTAATTCAGAATCAGTGTTTGTTTATAGTTATTATGAATCATGATTCTGATTATGATTCAGAATCAATGTTTAGTTTGGATGATTCTGAATCATGATTCGGAATCTGATGTGATATTTTAAACCATAATCACTCATGATTCTAAAACCATCCTCATCTTAATTCAAGGTGATTCAAACCCTTAATTCTGAATTATGGTTTCAGAACCATGATTTGAATCCAAAATCATGAATCATAGTTCTAGTTCCAGAATCATGATTAGAATCACCCTAGTTTGAATCTTCGTACCAAACGATAGTTGCAATCAAATGACCGTTTTGCCATTAATAGTTTTCTAGGTAACTAAGAGTGCGTTTGGTTCAAGTATTCGTGTCATGGTTCGAATCATGGTTTATAACTCGCTACAGTGTTTTCTCTCATAAAAAACACACGTAAATCGAAAATGATTCTAAATCATAATTCTGAATTCATCAACCAAACGTCCTCTAAAGGATTCTAGATTTGACTATCTAGGTTCCTTATTACCTGAAAAAGGTTCTAGACCTTCTTAAATAGATTCACCGTCACTTTTCTTGAATTTATAATTTTGACTCACTAACGAAAATTTTTGACGTTTTTTCACCTTAGGGTCGGACTAAACTTTTCTTCACAAATGGGTTCATTTTCCTACTAAACATAAAATACAAAACAGGGCGTAAGGCTGAATCTAACCATTTGGACCATTTTACCCTCCGTCAAAGTTTGGTCGCGGATCTTGTAGACGCAATAACGTTTTATCAGGGTAGAATTTGTAACAACACAAAACATGAAACTTGTTCCCTTCATCTGATCTACAATTTTGATGTTTTGAAATTTCAAAACATTCTATTTTAATAATATGTCATGTTAGGATAGTTCACGTGTTAAATATTAGTGAATGTTAAAAGTGACAAAACGAATAACAGAAAAAGTGATGCTTACATTTCTCTTCATTCATTAGTTACTCTTTATTAATAACAACTTATAATCTTCTATTCTCGAACTTTGATTACAAGACTTCCCCCCCCCCCCCCCCCCCCCCCCCCCCACAAAGTATACATCACACCACCACA
>NW_010366773.1:197120-228239 GCF_000414095.1 Morus notabilis
CCCACACTTTAATGATAGTTTAATATCACACCAAAATTTGTATATCTGGTTTGTTCCTCTATATTGACATATATATCTTTACTTGTCAAACTTTCAAAAGCGCGACTTTTCCTAAAGCTAACGTTGGTTACAACTAGGAACCGAGCCAGAAAATTTATCTGGGGGTGGGGGAGTGTGAATGAACTTGGAGTAAATAAAGAGATTTTGAATTTCAGGAGGTTAAATAAATGAGACGTTAGTGTTTGCTAATTGAATATCTCATCATTTTTTTATTATAAATTTGAAATGAGAAGCCTTGTTGGCTTATCCAAGTTTACGTGGCAACTGAGTCAATACTTTTCCTTAGAAAACTTGCAGTTTGAAAGATCGTGTTACATGCGAGGCTAACTTTTCTAATTTGCGTTAAGTTTTTATAGTAAATACATTAAAGAAAAGTCATAGCCACAATATTAGATCACCTTCCTCAAGAGCATATAGATCCACTTGCACTCTAAGTTTTTGTTTTTTCTTTTTTAAGTAATATTACTACAAATTTAAAATCTTTAATACATCAAAAATAAATAATATAACGAGATAAATTCAATAATAATTAAGTGTCGGCCGCTATGTACGAGGCTAAAAAGACATTCATGAGCACTTCAAAAATGAAGTATGAGAAGATACACGCATGCTCAAGTGATTCTGTGCTATACCAGAAAGTCTGTGAAGAGTTAGATGAGTGTTTGGTGTGCCATGAGTCAAGGTAAAAGAAAAGTAAAAAACGGTTAAATAGACCAATATTTTACACAATGGTTTCTGTCAAAATTGTTGTCTAATGTAGGCCTAGACGCTTGTGAATATGTAGATCCATGGTATTTAACGACGGTTTAAAATCATCGTTAAATACTTTGCACATTTAATGACTCCTGAAAAGACGACTAGTCTAATAGCCGTTGTATCTTTGAATAACGGTTATAAACTATTGTTATAGCTTCTTAAGTCTAGTTTACTTCGCGGATTCAAGTTTTTAATTTGAGCTGAGATATAACTTTTTTTAAGAGATTTTACCTGTAATAAAAAAAGTTAGATGTGAAATTATTTTAATACTTTTAACTGTATAAACCTAAAATTAAATACTCGATGAAATAAACGATGCCTTAATGTACTAGTGAATATTCTATTAGTCTATATTATTGACAACTTATAATCTTCTATTCTCGAACCTTCACTGCAGGACTTTTCCCCCAAGTAAATGATAGTTTAATATCACACCAAAATTGGTATATGGTTTGTTTCTCCATAATGACATAATATCTTTACTGCCGATTAAAAAAAAAAAAAAAACATCTTTACTTCTCAAACTTTGAAGAACGACTTTTCCTAAAGTTGACGTTTGTTGGTGCTAGGAGCCGAGCCAGAAAAGTTATTTGGGGAGAGATAAGTACCGTGATTGAACTAATAAAATGGGATAAAAAAAAGAGATATAAATTTGAGGAAGTTATCGAGAAATTAGAAGTTAACGTCTTTCTAGTTGAATATCTCATCATTGTTTTATCTAAATTTCAGTTGAAAAGTTAATGGCTTATCCAAGTATGGGTGGCAAACTGAGTCAAGATAAGACTTTTCCTAGTTAGAAATTAACTTGCAGTTTTCAAAGATCTTGTCACGTGCGAAGCTAACTTTTCTAATTTGCGTTCGAGTACTTTCTAACTTTTTTTCTTACATTTACCTAAATTATTATTATTATTTTTTTTGCAAATGTTAACCTACTTATAAGATATTTCTTTCCGGCACTTTAGTCCATTTTTTATCTTTTTTTTTTATTTTTGTCCTGAAGTTTTTCTTCTTTTTGTTTTGATTTTTTTTGGTCCTAAAACTTATTTATTTCTTCATTTTGTACTTTTTTAGTCATTTTTTCACCCTTCTTTTAATTTTTCCACTGAAACGTTTTTTTTTTTTTTTTAGTTCTTTTTGCCTTAAAACTTATTATTTATTCATTTTAGTCCTAAAATTTTGTTTTTCCCGTTTAGGTTCATTTTGCCCTAAAACTTATTTATTTCTTCATTTTTACCTTTTTTGACCCCCTTTTTTAATTTTTTTTTATTTTGGTCCATTTTATCCTAAAACTTATTTATTTTCATTTTACTCCTTTTTATCTTTTCTTTAGCTACTTGCCCTAAAGCTTTATTATTATTATTATTATTATTATTATTATTATTATTTCAATTTTGATTTTTTTTGGGATTTTATATTTAGATGTTATATATTTTTAATAAAAATATGGTAATTAAAACTTAACACACGATTACTCTTCACATGCATAGTATGTGCTCTTAAACTAGTACATTAAAGAAGATTCATAGCCACAATATCCTCACCTCTTCCCGGAGCAAATAGATCAACCCAATGGATGAACACTAACTCGCCAAAAACATTCAAATTAAACTCTAATTTTGTTTTTAAAGTACACTTATTTCTAATTTAAAAATCTCCAACAGATTAAAAATCAGCTATACGACTATGTAAATTCGTAAATTTTGATAAATAAACGTTAAAAGCTAATATTAAACTCCATTACATGTTTAGTTCATTGAAAAGAATAAAAGATACAAAAAGATATAAAAGTAAAAAGACAATTGTGTTTGTAATATAGTTCCAAATTTCGGTTTGTATTACGCAACCAAGAAAAAAAAATGTCTCCATCGTTATACGACTATGTAAATTCGCAAATTTTGATATATAAACCTTAAAAGCTAATATTAAACTCCATTACATGTTTAGTTCATTTAAAAGAATAAAAGATACAAAAATATATAAAAGTAAAAAGACAATTGTGTTTGTAATATAGTTCCAAAATTTCAGTTTGTATTACGCAACCAAAAAAAAATTCTCTCCGCCGTTATACGCACACACACATCCAACATTTCTATTAGTATGACGTCATATAGTTGATTAGTCGTTATATTTGATTCAACAAAAATACTCGATAATTACAATATATAATCATATATTCTAGAACCTTGACTGCAAGACTTTTTTCCAAAGTTAATGATATTAAATATCGCATCGAACTTTGTATATTTCATCCGTTACTCTCTAATGACATAATATGTTTTAGTTCTCAATTTTTTAAGCACGACTTTTCTTTTGGTTGCTAGTACCAGTGGAGTCAGCAAAATTAGTTTGGAGCACGTGCGTGACTGTTGGGGGGTTTTCCTAAAGACTCCTGAGATCACGACACGTGTCATGGAACAATCGGGGACGAGAAACCAAGACCTGAATCAAGCATATTAATTGCACCTCAGACCGAATCCCATCTCAATCGAGAGAGAGCATGAAGTCAATAGAGGTAAATAGATCAAGACCGAGATCAACAAAGACCTCCGACGCTACGAGATCGAGATAGACCAAGATCAAGGAGATAGTGGGAATGACTTGTGTCAGAAGGAGAATCTTAGTACAGTGACACACACCCCATTATCCTCCTAATTTATGCATCCAACCCAGGCGCAACATGCGTAAAGGTGGATAACGGAATGGAAAGTGACCTTTCCAAAGGAGGAAAATCTCCGAGGATATTCGAAAGGCAGGATATCCTTAGGAGAACCCTAGAAGGAAAGTGATGACGACGTGTCATGATCAAGACGGATCAAGAATATTCATCTGATCATGCCATGCGTTATATAAATAGAAAGCTATGAGAATAATGGAGTGGGTCCGTAGAGAATTAGAAGAGACACTGTTCTATTGAATTTTCTTTTTTGTATTAATTCTTTCATTCTAGCTGATTGTGGGATTCTTGTCTATCTTGAGCGTCAGAGTGTATTATGCAGGACAACTCCCAACGCCCACTAGTTGAAATGTGAGAGAAGGATGACAAGGAAGGAGATCCGACCATTAAGAATTGATGTTTAAAAATTCTCACAAATAGTGACTGAACTAATAAGATGGCGCAAAATAAATAGAAGTTGAAAAATTTGAAGAGGAAAAAAAGTAAAAAATTTTATATATTTCTATAAAGAAAATTAAAAGAAAAAATAATGTTATGGTAGGGCAGCCGCGAACCATCGTTCTAAGGTGGTTCGGCTCCGCCTTGCCAGTTGAATCTCTCATCATTGGTTTATTCAAATTCGAAATGATAAGTTAATGCCAAGATGAGATGGCAACCGATCGAGTCAAGTAAAGACAACTTTTCCTCGTTAGAAAACTTGGTAGTTTTGAAAGATCATGTTACATGCGATGGCTAATTTTTATAGTAATTGTGTTAGAATTTTTATACAATATACTTTAAAGAAAATTCATAGCCGCAATATTGTCTCACCTAACTCCGAAGCATATAGATCCAACCGGCTGATTGATGAGGTTTTGTTTTTTTTTTTAAGTACTCTCATTTCAAATTTAAAATCTCTAATAAATAAAAAATCAACTATACAACTATGTAAATTCACAAATTCTGAGTTCCACACTTTTAATTAAATATTAAACTGCATAACAAGATACAAATAGATAAATGAATGTAAAAAGACTATTGTGTTACATTATAATTCCAAATTTTTAGTTTGTATTATGCCCTCCTTGAAAATAAATTTAGGCTCAACCACTGCACACACATGCACTTCCAGTATTTCTTAACAGTATAAAATTTTTGGTATATATGTTAGTATGATAAATGTCACGACATGTTTTTCTCTCTCAAACACATATTTTTTTTCTACTTTCGTATCAACTAGCAGCCTTGCCCCACACGAAGCTCCTAACTTACATCTATTGAAAACAAAAGAAAATAGAATTAAAAAAATGGAAATTAGAAAATAGTATATATCATGATAAATTGGAAATTATCCACTATAAAACTAAGTGATATTTCCCTCACTTGTTTTACTTGTTCGAGTTGAGAACTTGAGTTAAAAAAAGAACTCATGTGAGAGGAAAATATTGTAGAAGAAAAAATTTAATTTGATTTTTTATGAAAAAAAATATTGTAATAAAAATTTAAATTGTGATTTGAATTAAGAAAACAAATAGTATGCAACTTCATCAATGACTCCGAAAGTCTCACGTCTCTCTCTTCTCTCAATGTAATCATCTTGAGGCATTCAAATCTCGATTATTGAGCACAAACAATATAAGTGGACACTACTCGAATACAAGAAACAAAATCTGTCCAGTAGTAAGACAACTAAAATCGTTAAGAAAATCGAGTAACTATTGGGACTCAGAGTTACCAATCAGAACACTGCACCCAATGATAGATTTTACTCCCGTACATGTCCTCTTGTTTTTCCCGTGTTTTTCGTGTCAATTTCAGGTCGACCCAATTCTGACTCGAACCTCTTTTTTCTCAACCCTAACCCGCAAAATTTGTGTCGTTTTCGAGTCATGTCGTCGTGTCGTGACCCATATTGCCGGCCCTAGTATCATGTCAATTAAAATTCTGTATTAATCAATTGAAATACCATCTTAGTTAAAATATTCAATTAATAAATATATACATGTTAGTTAAAATATTTAATTAATAGATATGATATCATAATATACTTAATGTTTTTGAATAATAAGAGAGAGCAATCGGCATCACGGGTTATTAGAATATCTCAACTACATTAGCACTTACTATCAACCGCTATTCCGGTTATCAATAGCTATTCCGGTTATCAATCGCTATTCCGGTTCTTAAGTTTTGCGTCATTACCCAGTATGAAAAAGATATTATTTTCATAAATGCTCCACAAACTATGTACCATATTTTAATCTTTCAAAACAATTCAATACACTCCGTGATCTATAGAAAATAGTTCAATTAACTTCTCCGTCTACTTCTACTCATGAATCTATAACTGAAGTGCCTACGTGACAAGTAAAAAAAAAAAAGTTAAAAAAATTCATAATATGACTTTTATACTCTTTTAATTTGAACATATTTTAAAAATATATTAAAAAACATAGAATTTGAAAGAAAAAGAAAAAAAAAGTTCAGCTGTAGGGCCTTTTTTATTCACTTGTTTTAAAAGCGGGCAACATTTGGCCGTTTAGCTAAATAACAATTTTATTGCAATGAGTTTTCTTATTCTGATTCTACCCGAGGCTTCATTGACGAAGTTAAAGAGGAACAAACTTCATAACCGCAGACATTGAAGATAAACAGTGTTAAGGATGCGTTTACTATTTTTTTTTAAGTTTATTAGACACCACAACATTTAGAGAAACTTGAATTACTTCTAACTTGGAGACATGATGAAGTGGGTAGTCAGGAATATTAATATTAGGGATGAAATCCATTCATTCATAAATAAAAAAATAGATAAATAATTCTCTTGAGAGTTGATTCGGTACTTGAATAAATAACGAGTCATATTCATGAATTTATTTTATGAATATACTATTCATTAGAGAATCAATGGTACTCAAGGATAAAAATGTAATTACAGAGGTTAACGGATTTCACCTGGCTCTAATTATGAATTATTTATTGATGATTGATCTATATGTAATGACTATATTAAATTGATACTTCAAAGTTTTGGAAGTAAATTATATCTATAATTACGAGAGTGCAATTCTAAGTTTATAGTGGAGTAACTTTGAAATTAATAGAATTAATTAATTAATTAAGTTATCTAATTAATTATTAATTTTATTAGAGTTCATAATTATAGGTCCATGAGTCCCCGTGGCATCCTTGTTATTCTACAAAACACTACGTTTAAATTATGAAATTCTAAATAAAACACTCAAGAATAATTAATTGAGAATTTATTAAATACTAAATAATGTGATTATTTAATTTGATTTTTTGAACACAAATGTGGAGGGTTCCACATAGTAGCATATGCCCAACACTGTAAAAATTTCTCTGGGATTCAGTTATTTGCTCTCTAAGTTATCCAATTAACTTATTTTGATAAGTTATCCAATTAAAATTCAAATAAATTAGAGTTTGACTTTAATTAGAATTTAAATTTGAGTAAAATTAGACTTTAATTACAAAACACAATTTTTTCTCTGCCTTGCATATAGTGGCTTATCATTCGTTAGGTAAATTAATAAATTAATTAGATTAATTTATTCGCGTATAAATTAATATGTTCTATAGTGTGTTTCAAAGTTTTTTATGAAAAAATTTGTTATACATGATCCGCTAAATACACGTTTCCGCATATGAAATAGTTTCTTAAATCAACGTCATCAGTGAGATCTTACTCTCCCAAAAAATTTTGGCCTTGTTCTTTTGGAACAAAACTCAAAAAAAGTTTGAACTCAAGTTACAATTTAATTCAAGTTCATGTTCTTTTGTAAAATTTAACTTTGAACTCAAGTTTAAACTCGAATTTGAACTCGAGTTTGGGGCTAAACTCGAGTTCAAGTTTTTCTTTCAACTCGAGTTCAAAAACTCGAACTCAAATTAATGAGCAGTATTTTTTCTATTCTTAAAAATGCCATAACTTTTTTGTTTTAATTCTGATTGAGATGATTTTTTTCTATGCATTCACTACCAAAAGATGAATAAAACCCCACCCATATACCCTATTAAAATTTTTCATCACCATTGAGTTTTTATTAAAATACTATCTAAATACAAATTTAAGGTTTGACCCACCTAAACACAAACTGAAAAAGATTCTCAATTCAAATTATAACTCAAATGTGCACATCCAAACACAAACTCAAGTTACAACTTCAACTTAAGTTATAACTCAAACTCAATTCAAAATCATCACTCAAATCACTTTAACTCAAAATTGCAAACGAACAACCCCTTTAAATCTTGGCCTTGAATGAGATTTCACGAATTTTATTTCTAACAATTACGACACCTAGTAGCGTTTTTCTCATCTGATTTGGTTTTTAGCTTTTGCATTAGACATTTTATCAAAATTGTTCTATTAGTATGACTTCATATAGTTAATTAGTTGTTATATTTGATTCAATAAAATTACTCGATAATTACATTATATAATCATCTATTCTGGAACCTTGACTGCAAGACTTTTTTCCAAAGTTAATGACATTTAAATATCGCACCAAAATTTGTATATCTTATCCGTTACCTCTAATGACATAACATGTTTTACTTCTGAAACTTTAAAGCAGGACTTTTCCTTTGGTTGCTACCACAAGTGGAGTCAGAAAAATTAGTTGGGAGGAGGAGCCGTGCGTGCCTGAACTAATAAGATGACACAAATAAATAGAAGTTATAAAATTTCAAGAGGGAAAAAAAAATTATAAAATCCTAGAAACAAAATTAAAAGAAAAAAATGTTATGGTGGGGCAGCCGCCAACCATAGTCCGAAGGTGGCTCAGCTCCGCCTTGCCAGTTGAATCTCTCATCATTGGTTCATCCAAATTCGAAATGAGAAGTTAGCGCCTTTTCTTAGGTGAGATGGCAACGGAGTCAAGTAAATACCACTTTTCCTTGTTAGAAAACTTGTTGTTTTGAGAGATCATGTCACATGCGAGGGCTAATTTTTACTGTCATTTGTGTTAGAATTTTTACACATACATACTTTAAAGAAAAGAATAATGCTAAAGACACCCACTTAAATCTCAATTTTTGTATACTAATTGATGTGACATGTAAGTTGTCCTTTTTATATTAGTGCATGTTTAAAACGTTGCCACATCAATTAATGAAATAAATTACATATACTAATAAAAAAATGACAACTCACATGTCACAAAAATTAGTACATAAAAAGTTGAGATTTAAATTTATTGTTCCTAACATAACTCGAAAAGAAAATTCATAGCCACAATATCATCTCCCCCCACTCTGGAGCATATAGATCCACCCGGTTGATTGATGAAGTTTTGGTTTGGTTTGGTTTTTTTTTTTTTTTTTTTTTTTTTTTTTTTTTTTTTTTTTAAGTACTCTCACTTCAAATGTAAAATCTGTAATAAATAAATAAATAAAATCAACTATACAACGATATAAATTCACAAATTTTGAGTTCTAAAGTTTAAAGTTAATATTAAGCTTCATAACAAGTTTAGTTTATTTAGAAAAAAAAATTAAAGATATAAATATATAAATGAATGTAAAAAGATTATTGTGTTATAGTATAGTTCCAAATTTTTAGTTTGTATTACCCTTCCAGTATGTTACGCGAATAAATGTCACGACATGTTTTTCTCTCTCAAGCACACAGATTTTACAAATCATGATATAATCTCTTTTACTTTGGTATCAACTAGAAACCTTGTCCCACACGAAACTGCTAACTCACATTTATAGAAAACAAAATAAAATAGAATTAAAACAAAATTGATCAATGGTATATAGCATTATTAGCATTATTGAAAATTAGGAAATTAACCACTATAAAACTGAGTGATATTTACCCCGTTCGTTTTGCTCATTGGAATTGAGAACTAGAGTTAAAAAAGAATTTATGTGAGAAAAACACTGTAACAAAAAATATTGTATATAGCAGAAAACAATGTTTAAATTTGATTTTTTATGAGAAAAAATATTGTAGCACATATTTGAGTTGTGATTCAAACTAGTAAAATGAATAGTATGCAACTTCATCAATGACCCCAAGTCTCTTACTTCTCTCTCATCTCTCAATACAATCATCTGGAGGCATCAATTTTGTAAATCAATTTCAATCTAAAGAATTGCTTCGAATCTCGATTATTGAACATAAACAATATGTAAGTGGACGCTACTCGAATACAAGGAAAAAAAAAATTGTTCAGCAGTAAGACAACTGAAATCGTTAAAGGAAATCGAGTAACTATTGGGATTCAAAGTTACCAATCAGAACACTATACCAAGTGATAGATTTGACTCCCGTATATAATCCTCTTGTTCGAATATTCTTTGAATACCATAATTTCATGTCAATTAGAATATTGTACCAAATCAATTGAAATGCCATGTTAGTTAAAATATTAAATTAATAGACGTGACATCATAATAATTGACTTAATGTTTTTGAATAATAAGAGTGAACAATTGACATCACGGATTACTATAATATGACCGCTATTCTCATACTCAACTTTTGTGTCATTACCCGACATATAAAAATAAAAAAATAAAAAAATGGTAGCAATATTCAACTTGGCATCCATCACAAACCTCTATAAAACGGGGCTATTGATCATATCAATATCCAACTTCATCAATGACCCAAAGCGTCTCACTTCCGTATCTCTTCTCCAAATTATATCTGATGGAGAATCTATTCCTTTCCATCATGGTTCTTTTCTTTCCTTCTCTCCTCTTCGTGTTAATGATACCAAAATTAGTAGCTTGGAAGAAATCCAGGACTGCTAATACAACTCTAAAGATACCCCCAGGGCCAATGAAACTTCCTCTCATAGGAAATCTCCACCTTCTTGCTGGTTTTATACCACATCATCGCCTGAGAGACTTGGCCAAAACTTATGGATCCCTTATGCATCTACAGCTTGGAGAAATTTCTAATGTCGTTGTTTCCTCGGCTGAGATCGCGCATGAGATACTAAAAACTCATGACGTAAACTTCTCGGGGAGGTCATTTCTCCTCGCTGCAAGCGTCTTTGGTTCTATAAACATCATTTTATCACCGTATGGAGAATATTGGAGGCAGCTTAGGAGAATTTGCACACAAGAACTGCTGAGTCCAGGGCGCGTTCAATCCTTCCGATCAATCAGGGAAGAAGAGGTGTCCAGTCTACTCAGATATTTGCATTCAAGCGTAGACTCGCCAATCAATCTTACCGATCTAATATATTCGATGACACATGGCATCACAGCGAAGGCGGCCTTTGGCAGGAAATGCAAAGATCAAGCGGCTTTTATATCAGTTGTCAGGGAAGCTTTGACAATTGCTGGAGGTTTTAGTATTTCTGAGGTGTTCCCTTCCAAAAAATGTATTGGTTTGATTAGTGGCTTCGGGCCTAAAATAGAGAAAAATTTCAAGAAAACCGACGAAATAATAGGAAGAATTATCAAAGATTGGCGAGAAGAAAGGGGAGCGATGACCGGTAAGGGTAAGGCAAATAGTTTATTAGATGTCCTTTTCAATCTTCAAGAAACTGGTGATCTTGAATTTCCATTGGATGACCAAAGAATCAAAGCTATTATCCTGGTTAGTATATCTCTCTACCTCAATTTATGTGTCGTGTTATATACACATGACTAATGACATCTCCACAAATACAATATTTTCAGGACATATTCGTCGCGGGGAGTGACACGTCGTCTACAGTCCTGGAGTGGGCAATGTTGGAGATGTTGAGAGATCCAAGAGTGATGGAGAAAGCACAAGCCGAGGTGAGACAAGTCTATGGAGGCAAAGGGAAAGTTGATGAAACATGTCTCCACGAACTGAAGTACTTAAAGCTAATTATCAAAGAGACCTTGAGATTGCACCCTCCTAGTCCCCTTCTTCTTCCAAGAGAAGCAAAAGAAGATTGTGTGATCAATGGATACTACATACCTGCCAAGACTAAAGTCATTATCAACGCATGGGCAATAGGAAGAGATCCCAACCATTGGACTGATCCCGAGAAATTTTACCCGGAGAGGTTTGTCGATAGTTCGGTTGACTTCAAGGGGACTAATTTTGAGTTCATCCCATTTGGTGCTGGCAGGAGGATGTGTCCCGGCATAACATTTGCTATGGCTGATATTGAGTTTCCTCTTGCAGCGTTACTGTTCCATTTCGATTGGAGACTTCCCGATGGGATAAACCATGAAAATCTAGACATGACCGAGCATTTTGGCGTCACGGTTGGAAGAAAAGGGGATCTTTACTTAATCCCAGTTGATCATTATAATCCATCCCCTATTTAGTCTTAGCTGCGCAATAAATCCAGTTAATAAAGACTTTTATGGTCTGTTGAGAATAAGGAAAGCTATGCTTTATGGAATATTGTCTATATCAGTTTTTATTTAAAAGCACAAGAAAGTGTACAAGTTTGTACTCCCCCTGTATTTACCGGTACTTGCAGGGTATCTTCTTGGGATCTTATCTCTTTAAATAATGATCCCTTTGTACGTATGCTGAAAGTCTAATATTAATTTTCAACAATGAAAAGAATAGAAAAAAAAAAGAGTTTGTATCAAATGTTTCCACACTAGTAATTGCGTTGCAACATTGGATAAGTTATAAAATTATGAATGCATACAATATACTCAAACACACAAGGAGAGGCTGAAGGGCACAGAAGCTAAGGCTATTGGCTAAGGCCTCACCCTTCAACAAAGCAACCAATTCTTACAAAGAGGAAAACGTTAGTACTGGTTAAAGCCAATTAATTATATATTTTTTTTCCGTTCCTCCAATGTTGACGCTTACCTTCTTTTACACTCTCACCGTTTGCTTCTCTTTTAAAATCAAGTTATTTCAAACAAACAAAAAATAGTTTTTTATTTTTTTGGGACTCGGAAAGTTTGAAAAGTGAATAAATTTTATAAACTTTAGAGTCCAAAAAAAAAAATAAATGCCCTTTCAATGGCTTAAACGACGAATTTGGCTGAAAAATGTCTAGCTTTTTTGCTAAGCAACAAGTATTACTCACACTTGTTGGGACCTCTCCGTTTGGAAAAATGTTCCTTTTTTTGCCAAAATCTCACATCATCATAAGACATTTTAATTGAGTTGGAACACCTAACATTGTCTAAAACACTGGTTGATTAATTGAGTTCTGACTTAATTACGTTTAATTTCTGGAGTAGAATAAAGTAAACAGATAAAAAGAGCACGCAATATGATACCGTAGATGTTACGTCAGGTGTCACGGATAGTGTTGGAACACTGTCTGGACCACTGGTTGATTAATTGAGTTTCGGATTAATTATGCTCAGTTTCTGGAGCAAAATAAAATGTAGAAATAAAAAGAAAAATAATATGGTATCGCAATTCGTTGCGCACACCTACATTTGTGGAGCCATGCCTAGAAAGTAAATAATTCACTGTGTTCTAAAAATTACAAACACTGACAGACTTATTCACACATGACTCCCTCCTAGACAATGACGCCGCTATAACGAATCTTAACAGTGATGCTGTTTAGCGTGCACCACACCTCTTTTATTCATGACCCGGTGAACTCTCTTCCACTGATAGAGCTTCCTCCCGAAAGCAACAAGCTTCTCTCCTGAAAGGCGTAATGATGAACACTCAAAGGCTCTCAAAAGCACATACGTCTCTCTAAATATTTTTCTGTAAAAGCTCTCAAACTCACAAACTTTTTCTCTTGATATTTTCTCAATTAAATTCGTACATTTCTTTAGTAGAAATGAGACCTTTAAATAGAACAACTAAGGCCTTTCGAGAATCTTCTCAAACTCCGTGATTCTCTCTCAACAATATCTTCAAAATATCTTCACGATATTTTCCCAAAGAATCTGCACAATATCTGATTCAAGATCACCATATATGTTGCACCTAATTCGTAGCATAATCCTGAATTTTGAATCCCGTAGCTTTAATCTTCACAAAGCCAACCTTACCAACTTGGCACTGAATCCAACTAGTCTTGCAAGCAATATCTTCATACGCTCATGTCCTTTATCTGCACACTTTTCTAATTTCAAAAATCAATCCACGTAGTGCACTTATAAAGCAATTTTAACTTCTTGCTTATCACATCCATGTAATTAGCTTTTAATCACCAAGAATCCATATTTGAATTTTGAAACTAAGCATATTTTCTTACGCAAAATCAGCAGCAACTTTAAACTTTATAATCTGCATCAAGATCGGCTCTGCTGCAATACAAAAGCACATATTCATTTCAAATTTGAGTTCAAATCTAACTCGAATTCCAAAATCAAATCAAGCCGATTTTGCCGCAACAATCCGGAAAAAATCTGATTCAAATACTCCATGAAAATCTCTCCTCCAAATCTACTATGAAACTGATTCTAAATCTGAAACCGCACCATGACATCTAGAACCTATTTTTGAATTACATCTTCTTTTCAAATTGAGTACAAATATAACTCGAATTCTAAAATCAAATCAAGCCAAATTTGCCGCAACAATCCGGATAAAATCAGATTCAAATACTCCATGAAAATCTCCACTCCAAATCTGTGACAAAACTAATTCGTAATCAGGATCTACACCAAACATCTAGAACCTATTTTTTAATTTCTTACAGACTATTGCCAAATTATGCCAACTAGACAAAATACCTAACAATCTCCCCCTTTGACATTTTTGGCGAAACTAACAAAACATCAAAAAATTCAAAAAACAGAAAATCAAACATTACATCGTTCTCCCCCTTTTTGTCAAAAATAAGCCAATGACACAAAAAGAAATATAATAAAAACAAATCACTCCTTAGACACATCTTCAGCAACTGATGTCGCATATCATGTTGTAACACTTGTTGGAACACTTGGTGCAACACCTCGCAATAGATATCTTCGAAGGCATTGATCTTTATAGCTTACTCCCCCTGAATCTTCTATGTGTCTCACTCCCCTTGAATGTAGCATTCTCCCATGTACAATGCTCTTAACACCTGTTGATCGCTTAGTGCAACCACCATCACAATACCCATTGTCAGTAGTACATGCGCTTTTGTAGAAGTATAAACTCTATGACACTTCAAATTAGTTTTTCTTACCCACAACGTCTAGGAAATTTGTCTTACACATCAATCTTCACTTTAGGTGTCCTTCTTGCAGAATTCATGGGATTAGGGAGCATACCTCTCTTCAAAGCATTCAACTACTTGTAGTATCTTAAGTTGCGTTTGGTTGGTGTATTCGTAGCATGATTTGAATAATAGTTTGTGGTTCACTACAGTATTTTCTCTCACAAAAAACTCATGTAAATCGTGAATAGTTCTTAATCATGATTCTGAATCCATGAACCAAACATCCACTTAGTGTTATGTGGCCAGGTAAACCACAGTAATGGCATGTGGGGACAAACCTTCTATGTCAAGGGGGTGAGATAGTAACCTTCTTACTGGGGGTGGCCGGAGGCTTAGGGGTAGGCGCCTACTTCACAAACACAGTCTTGGACATTGAGCTCTCACCAGTATAGCCAAGGCCATGGTGATCACCACTCGCTTTTCCTATTGGAAGAATGTGATCCAGTTTTACGGTGCCAAAATCCATCATTTTTAATGACTTTTGAGTATACTCCAATTCAGTTCTTGTCTCCTACAGCCTTTTCTCCTTTTCAATAGCCTGAAAGTCATAGTTCACAACTGCCCTCTTATGCACTTCCTTCTCTTTGATAAGCTCATCAAGTCGCTCTAACAAAAACTTATTCATTTATTGAACATGGTTTCATAAGCTTCCTAGATTGTCTCCTCAGTCAGTTCTTCACCATCACTAGAACCGTCAGAATTTGAAAAATCTCTATCCTCTTCTGGTTTTTCAAAGTATGTTGCATATTGTGTCATAACACAGTTTGAGACACGGTCTGCAACACTATTGTCTGGAACATCTTGATAGGCATTGAATGCAAGATAGTTTATTACATGATCATCATCTTTCCAGCTGCCTTCCGAATCCTCATCACTCTTATGTGACATTGAGTGATTTCTTCTTCTTCTTCTTCTTCTTCTTCTTAAGAGAGTTAGCACATTCGAACTGAAAGTGTGACGACCCCTAACTTTTGGTCATCATTTATACGTTCATACTTAGCATTACCCATCTTCTACTACTTTCTAATTATAATCTCCTAAACATTCAGGCTAATTTTTTTTCAACAGTAGTAAAATTGATTCTAATACTCTTTGCGGAATAAATTTTCATTCAGTGATTTTTATAAAATTCGAACATCAAAAGTTACTATCAAGAGAACATTTTTAATTTTTCTTTTAAAACTTTGATCTTGTCCTCCTTATTCATGGACATATATTTAACCTGTCATTCGCATATCATTACTATTCATACGTCTTAATGTTGTAGCATTTTTGCTATGCATTTCGTTAATGCTATAACATTTAGATACATTAATCATACCTTGTGACTTGAGGTTACTATGCATAGCCTCACTGTCTCGTAAACTCAACTTTCGTTACACAACTCATCTATATTCATAAAATATTATTTACTTTACACACATAAAGCTTAGCAGTGTTTCTAAAACACGTGATGCATCCACTACCCACTTGCCCACACTCTGCTGCTACATCCTCTCTGCATGCCCAGCAACAAGTTTCAGGGAGCCGGTGCCTTACCCGAGCTTCCTACAACACGAACAAACTTAATGAGCTTTCACTCAGCAAGTAACAGTAGGTCATAATAAATGCAATAATTATGCATACCCATATATGCATTCATGTCATATATCCTAAGACACTCTGTACTTCTAAAACGCATATCGCTTATGTTCCTCTTCTTTCATTACATACTTTGTTCAGCTTTCATCTCTTTTTAGCCCTTCACATTGTATTCTCATGTTCTAAACGACACTCCTATTGTGTTTTTCTTTCTTTTCATTCTTCTTTACGAATACCATACCCTTATATGGAACGACTTCATTTTTTCATTTGCTTGTCTTTTACTTCTTATAGGCCTTATCCGGTTATACCATAGCGCGCATAACTAGTGAAGAGTGGGGTAGCTAACCAATCCAACTCAGTCACAGTTTCAGTTCTTTCATAATCATAATAACCTTTCCTTCGAAGGCTAGTACAATCAGGAGGTTAGATTTCTTACCATTTATCAACTTTCTTATTAAAACGGTAACTTAGTTAAATCTTATGTCGTTGTTCATTTTTGTGCAATTTATCATGAAATTGACTTTTCGTTAAAGTTTAACTTTTTCTCCTAACTTGACCTTGACTTGACGTTGATGCACATTTTTCAAAGAATAAAATTCTACTGCTACCTAAGTCTTGTAAATACATGCATAACGGTGCTTCCAATATACAAGAGACATCTTCCACATTCTAGCATACACTTAGTCTACAATATACTCGGATTGAACAACATAGAGAAATAAGTTTATTCGCGTCGTAGACAAAAGAAACTAGTGATACTTACTGAAGTTTTGCTAATGTTGTGTCCTTTATCTCACTTGATGCTTTCTGACTTTGATTGTTAATCGATCCTATTACATAAATTTCTGATCATTAGATTCAAAATGTAAGATCAATAATTACATTAAAATTTAATTCAAAAAGGTCTACAATCCCTATGTTGGTATTCAATCCCAAAATATTTCCTATCTCAAGAATGTGTACTAAAACCATACACATTCCTCAGTCATGGGCCTAATTTTCAGTTTTGGTCA
This sequence comes from Morus notabilis, assembly GCF_000414095.1. Classification (NCBI taxonomy): domain Eukaryota; kingdom Viridiplantae; phylum Streptophyta; class Magnoliopsida; order Rosales; family Moraceae; genus Morus; species Morus notabilis. The sequence goes on from NW_010366773.1 coordinate 214,304, forward strand.
AAAACTGTGAATTCCCATTGTGTTCGGTTTCTATACATCACCGATTATCGAATCGACTTACTTTTCACATCTTAATCCCTTATTCCTCATGAAAACCAGTTTAGTTCAAATCATGATGACTCTAGGGTTTCTCCATATCAAGATTTGCTAAAAACAAAAGTTCAATCACCTAGAATTTATCCTTAATTCACTAGATTTCAAGTTTCCTAACCATTACAAGCAAAAAACAATTTAAGTAAAATTTTTTTCATGCTCTCCCTATACTTTCACGGCAGCCAAGGAAGAGGAAATAAGGGAAAAAACTTGAAATCTCACCTTAGAGAATGAAGAACAAGCTTTAGTGATGCTATTCCTCGGTAATTCTGTCGATTTCCGCTTAAATCTTATTTTTCCTCACTTTGGTGAAATTTTTTTCTTTATTTCTCTCTTGGTTGGGCACTCTCTGTTCTTGTGCATGAAAAATGACCATTTCCTTTTATTTTTCCCTTAATGAACCGACCATCCAAGAGTAGGGACCCAAAAATGCAAATTTTGACTTTTTCAAGGACCATTTTGCAAGAAAATTAGAAATTTTTCCTTCTCCATTAAGCTTGGCTGGCCACCTCTCCGTCTATCTTTGCACATGTCAAAATCTCCTCCATCCAGTTTTTTGTTACTTTTAATCTCAACAATTGATCTTTTAATAATTATCCTATTTCAGCTCAGCTTAATTTCCTGTTCAGTGCGCATTTTATCTGCGTTTTTCGGACAGTTGGTCAACTTTAACCATTCTTGACTAACATTTCGAGGGTGACATTTTGGTCGACTCTTGGTCAATAAATTTTGACTTGGTCCACTTAAATCAGTCGAAACCCCAATTTACATGATTCGGCCTTCCGAACCCCTTTTTTCATCCATTTTTCGTTCCGATTGTTTCTAAAACTCTAGAATTTATGTCCTTCAATTTTTTTTTTTCATTTCTTAACCTTAATATTTATGTGTTCACCCACGTGTGGATTTAACACAACGTTCCATACATTTTTCTTTAACATAGTTCGAAAATCCGTAACTACATCGTAGTTGAAAATTTTCTGATTTTTAACTTATAACTTGCTATTTAGTACAATTATCAACAAGAACTTGTCATAAAAATTTTCATATTGACAATACAAAGGATTTCAAAATATTTTTTCTCATACAATAATTTTGATAAATTTTTCGGTCATGACAGAATGTGGTCCTAACCGTAGTGTTCTCAGCATTGGATACCTTTATTTTTTGTCTTTGCATATAAGTTGCTTGATGCAGCTTTGTTCTTCTGGAAGTTATTGGCATCGCTATTCACTGATGTTTGGTATTATTCCTTTCATGTACATATTCTTCATAACCTTGTTAAAATTCTTCAATAATCGTGCAACGGACTCGGCCAGGTCTTCTCCGCCATTGAAATCAACTTCTTCAACTTCAGCTTGGAAAGCAATTCCATTCTCCTTTCTTCCTTTCTCCTTCTTGTTTTGATCCAGGTTCATCTCAAACGTCCGCAGGGAGCCCGTCAACTCATCAAGCCTCATAGAGTCGACATCTTTCGCCTCTTCAATGGTGGTGACTTTGTATGCGAATCTCGGGGACAATCATCTCAACGTCTTCATGACTAGTTTGGCTTGGGAATTTTTCACCAAGAGCAAACGATTCATTAGCTATGTCACAAAGACGAGAATTGAAATCTGTAATCGTTTTAGTTTTAAACATTCGGAGATTTTCAAACCTGGTAGCCAAAATCTGTAACTTGGATAATATGCCGCTGCGGTGCCCTCATAAGCGGTCTCCAAAATCTCCCAGGCCTCATTCGCCAAGTCATATGTAGATATTAACTTGAACTGGTCGGTGTCGACTCCATTGAATGTCGCATTGTAGTTAGCAAACATGTCTTCATCAATTGACCACGAGGCTTCACGCTTTAGAGACTACTTCCCTTCAGCATCCTTAATTACAGGTTGAGTCCAGCCATTTACAACAGCATGCCAGGCCTTTTCATCTAAGGTCTTGATGAAAGCCTTCATCCGGGCCTTCTAATATGAATAGTTTGAACCATCGAGCAGAGAATGACGTACAACTGAACCTCTTTCCTTCAGAAAATTCATTCGAAACATAACAGATCAACCTCCCAAGATCTCAGGAATAATGTAATTTTAGTTTGTTTTTTATTTTTTTTGTTAATAGGCACTTTTGTTAGTGTTTGTTAAGTTTTGCCAAAAACAACCAAAGAGGGAGATTGTTAGGTTTTTGTTAATTGGCTATTTTTGCAACTGTCTATGTCCATACAAATTCAAAAAACGTTCTACAAAGACTGGTTGCAGATCAGACTTGGTGGCAACAATGAATCCGTTTATGTGCAGATTTCGGATCGGATTTATTTGCGGATTTCGTGGAGAAAATGGTGGTTTTATGTTTGAATTTCAAAGTGAGCTTGCATTACATGGACAAGTTTGTGAATGGAGCTGATTAATGCAAGTTTGACTTGAATGGGGTCAAAAGGCACGAGAGCTTAGAGCCTATCTATCCATGGAGAGATAAAATGAGACGATAACGTGAAGCTATTTTGGAGTATATTTAGGAGAGAGAATCAGAGATAATAGATATCTTATCCAAGTTTGAATCATGCATAGAGATAATAGAGATCTTATTCAAGTTTGGATTTGAATGTCAGCTCGTAAAAAATCAGGCCTTTACAGAGAAAATATTCAGAAGAAAAAGTCTGTGAATTTGGTGAGCTTTGAGTGTTATTGATTTCATTTTTTGGGAGATAAACTTGTTACTTTCAGGAGGAAGTTCTGCCAGTCAAAGGGAGTTCACCGTGCAGATAGAAGACATGTGGTGCACACTAAACAATCACTGTGGAGATTCGTCACAGCAGCGTCATTGTCTAGGAGAGAGTCCTTGAGTGTATAAATCTAGCAGGTGTCTGTAATTCTTTGAAACATAGTGATTTGTTTAATAATCTACCAGTGTTCTAGACAGTTTTCTAACTATCTGTGACACCCGATGTAAAATCAGATCTAACACCTTTGAATGCGTCACGGAAGATACCTGCATGAAATTAAATGAAGATATGTTGGGGGATATTTTTGCCACATATTCCTGAATGACGACAAAGGAAAACAGATCTCATAAAAGAACAAGCATACCCCAACTAGTTTCTTTTTTAGATTTCATCAGGTACTAGTATTCAATAATTCTAAATTTGCAGAGAAATAATAAGTATCAACAACAGTGCTATGAGAATTTTCATTTACTTGGATCGAGAGATTTGTCCAACAACGTTAACTACCAAATTTTGTCCTACTACGTTTTTTGGCCTATATTCTTGGTAAACATTAGCATTCTTCTTAATTGTATCATTTCAGGAAGACGCTCCTTCTAAAAGACAAAATATGTTCTAAACTTCCAATACTTGTGTAAGGTTTAGAAATAGCAAGTAAATAGGTTATAATATATGTGTATCTAGATTTACACCCACTTTAAAAACCGAAAATTACTCCCACTTATCTAAAATTAATTACATAATTAATGACGAAAAACATGATCAACAAACTTTTGTTTTTTTTACTATTTTTCTTAGGGAGCCCCTTCTAACTTTCAATATACTGAAATACATATGTTTGGAGACTTACGCACCAGCATGCCATTGGAAATTTTGAAAATATATAAATTAGAAAGTACGTAAGACTATTTGACCCTCCATTAAAAAAAAAAAATGAAGAGAAGATCGAGAAGAGGCTATTTAACCTAAGGAACAAGGACTCACAAATGAAATTGGAATTCGTGTCTCCTAGCTAGATCAAGTTGTAATTAAGAAAACAAAAAATATCAATAAAGGAGAAAAAAAAGGGTGAATGACCAAAACGATGACATTTTGCCGAAAACATGTGCCATTATGCATCGAGTCTTACTCGTTGGCACCTTTAAGCCTGGAAAAGTGTGTGTGTGTGTGTTTTATTTATTTATTTTTTTTTGGGGGGCTAAATCTTACATCATCATTATTATACCTTCGAAAGCGTCACAAAACAAAAGTATTTCCTCTTTTTTATGTCGAAGATAAACTCACCCATTTATTACCGGTCATCTTCGAAATTAATTACACAAACGTCGTTTTATTGAAATTAATTATATTAATTAGGTTCTATTTCACTTGGGAAATGTCAGATTAAGATCATTCAAGAGAGAAATTGTTACCTCAAAAATTTAAGATCTCTTCTCTACGGCGTTTCTACTTTCTCCAAAAAGTTTCACTGCAAAAATAAAGCAGCTTCAGCCTTCAGTTGTGCTTTTGTTGAGAGAGAGAGAGAGAGGAAGTAGAAAAGAGAAATGAAGAAGAGAAAAGGGGGGAAAAAATGGAGAGGGCAAGAAGAGGCTTCAGTCTTCACGGGAGGGGAGGGAGACCGAGAGATTGTGTTTGTGAAGTGTGAACTGAATCTGATTGCCCTAATGATGCCAGCGGGCAGCCACTATCAAGACGGTAGAACTTGGGCTGTTGCCTGTTGGGGGCAGTTGGGCTTGGGCCCAAAGTAAGCAAGTGGTGTATTTCATGCGGGTTGGGTTGGGGATTGTAGGTTGTTATTGGGTCAACCCACAATCCACCCCAAACACTTTGGGCCAGAGGTATAATGGGCCGAAAATTTAAAAATAATGCTGCGGATTGCTTTTTTCGGCTTGAGTTGGGGCGGGGTGGGTTGGGTTTGCGAGTTGTGCGGGTTTATGAATAGCCTTATTCGAAGGTCCATAAATTCCTCTTATTTTGAGATGCTACAGACTTCTAGAATACTGAAACTTAATGGCATATTTTCCTAGTTATAGTTTAGATGGATATCTTTTCAGTTATTATTTCCTTTGTTTTTCCTTTAGCTAGTGAAAGATGAGATATACATCTTTCTATGAGTGACACCCAACTGATAGAAGGCTAAGTTTTGAGTGAATTATGTATACGAACATGTTTCAATTCTTATTTCTAATTCACTATTGTTTTATCACCATCATTCTTTTTTATTAATTAAATTTCTTCTTTTTTCTCAGTGTTTATAATAATTATTTTTATTGTGACAGGGGTTATAATTATTATATTCGGTGCATAAAATTATTCTTCGTGTGACTTTCCCATACCGCATTCTGCCTGAGGGTATTTTGTTGCTTCGGTTGACGCATGAAAAATAATTTTGCTTGTGTTTGTTGAAAAAAGATTAATTTAATCAGATACTTTTTATATTATTGGTGCTTAAAATCTATATTTTCCGACTGCATGTTTGAGATGTGAAATGTGTAGTTGAGTTATAGAATTAGTATTCAAATCATTACATTAATCACACAGTTTCCTCAATATTCCTTATTTTATTCCTGCATTTTTATTTCTTTTACAATACAAAAATTATTTTATCTGCTTTATTCCGCTTATCTCTTTAAACGTTTGTTTCAGCTAATCTGCTTTGATCGTTATTTTGTCCTATATCTACACTATTTCCCCAACTTCTCGTTTGTTAGGTATTACGTTGTCAAGGAAAGCAATGTCACGTAAGGGGGAAGTCAGACGAAGAATACAACTCTTTTGTTGGATAATGTTGTTGTGGATCATAATGGTGTTCAACAAGTTACTCTCTCGATTGGTCTTCACGGTGTGCATTATAAAAATCAGGCGTATTCTATGGGCTCGATTGATCCTGATGCGTAATAATTGATAATTGGAATGGTCATCCTTGGGTTATTCTCTGTGATTTTAATGCAACCGAAAACTGGTAATCGAAAACGGGTAACCCTCCTTTTAGACATTCTTGCACTAAGGGTGTGTTTGGTTGGGTACAAAGGAATATAATATAACGAAATGGAATAAAATTTTAGTTTGATGTTTGATTAGATTTATGAAAAAAAAAAAAAAAATGATCATTCAAAAGGAATGGTCATTCACTCATTTTAGATGAATCATTATTCCTTCCTCATATGGGAAGAATGACCATTCTAAGTTTTTTTTTATATTTTTTTCCATAATTACCTTTCAATATTATAATATAATTAAAATATATTATATAGTAGTTATATCTTATAATATAATAGAATATAATATATAATAAAAAATATTATAATATAATATAGTTATAATAATTAATTTATAATTTAATTAAAATTATAATATATTTATTTAATATATTGTAACGTAATTATATCTTATAATAATCATAATAATTAATATAATTAAATATATTCAGAGGTAACCTTTTTTCTTTTTGAAACTAAATAATTTTTCTTTTGTATTTATTCTTTTTATTTCATAAAATAATCTCTACGTTATAAAACTTCAATTAGAACTTAATACATGCAAAGTATGTACCTTAACAAGTATACTATATAAAAGAATAGATATTGCTCTTTTACTGTACAACCTTGGTCGTCTATAACATCGTTTTGGTGCTTCGTCATCTTTTTTTTTTTTTCCTGTTACTTTATGTTTTGCTCTCTCTCTCTCTCTCTTGTTCTCTTTCTAACCTCTTTCTCTGCCCATTTTATTATTATTATTATTATTATTATTATTATTATTATTATTTAACATTTTCCCCTTTCTTTTCTGTTTTTCCTTTTCTTCTTTTTAGCTCCTTTTGTCTAGGGAAAACTTTAATTTGTACCAATATTCCATTGCCTTTTTCCTTTCCATTCCTGATTTATTGGCCGTGTTTGGAATTGATCCCGTTTTTACTTTTCATGTTTTCTGAGAAAGAAAAAATGAAAACGTTTTCAAAACGGCGTTTGGCGCAATAAAAACAAAAAGTAAAAATAAAAACGATTTTTTGGTTTAGTGTAAAATGAGAGAGAAATGAAAAGCTATTTTTCATTTTTCATTTTCTCCTCTCTCAAGCAGAGAGAGAAACATTAATGGGGATTTTTTTTTATACTGAAAACAATTTCTTGATAAAACTACTAAACGCATTTTCAAAAATGATTTCTGTCTAAGATTAAAAACATTTTCATTTTCATTTTTATACAAAAAATAAAATTACTTCGGAACGAGTTCTAAACGCGCCCATTGTCTTTCTATTTCAATTTTATTGCTCTTGTAGATTTCTTTAACCAATCTTAACTTTCTCATCATAATAAGCTTATTTAATTCCGACTTCTATTACGGGTAATTTCTTTCATTCATTTCATGGTCAAATTAGTTAATAAATTGTATATTTCATAAATCACAAAATAATTAGACTTCTAAAAGTAAATATCAATGAGTCAAAATAATAGAAATACATATCTTTATAACTTATTTGTACAAATAACGCTTCTTTCTATTTGAATATCTTGGTAAAATCTTCCTTTTTATTCTTCTATACACAATCTAAATTTTTTTAATCTACGTCTACGCTATATGTGTGTTTGTATCTTAAATTCTACGTATAATCCTAATTCTAAAGTCTTTCCTAATCTTAAATCCTAAATATATATTAAAAAGTGGATTTGTGGCTATTATTCATTTAATGGTAATCAAAAACTGAAAACTGTGAGTTTTAACTTTTTTTTTCTTCTTCGTTTTCTTTGTAATTAAGTTTCAACTCCTTTTCTTCTTTTTTTTTCGTCTTGTTATATGTGCCTATTGTTTATTCTGGGATAGTAGAAATGGTGAGCTTTAGGTGCTATAATTTTCTTAGTTTCAACTTTTTACTCTTTTTTGGCATTAATTGTGTAATTTATAATGTCTCATCTATTTTTAAGATTAAACATGACCTTTTTCTTTAAACTACTATTAATGTACATCCCTTTTTAATTTCTAAGTACGTTTTCGTTTTTGTGTTTTTTCTTTTCATATAATTTTTTATATTCTACATTGTAAACATCGTACCTCTCTAAACTGGTGGTACCCAAAAGTTTGAATATTGCCGAGTGATTACTTTTTAGGCTTTCCTGTATGGCCACTTCCTTGTTCATCGTACCTCGCTTATTATTGCTCCTCCTATCTCTATCATGTTCCAAACAGAAGAGAAAAGTCATTAGAAAATTGTCTCCAAATATTCCTTATCTAACAGAATTAATAAACACCAAGAGAAAAGTCATTCGAAAATTGTCTACACATATTCCTTATCTAACAGAATTAATAAACACCAAGAGAAAAGTCATTCGAAAAATCTAACAGAATTAATAAACACCGAGTATTCTTCTATGGTGCACTTTTTCACAAACAGAAGTATCAACTTTTTTTGTCAAAGACGGTATGTAACTTGTGTTATGATCACTTGGCAAGTGGTGAAACCTTAAGTAGGAGATAGCGACACATTTTAGGCTTTTTGTGATTAAAATTTTTTTGTCAAAGACGGTATGTAACACCCTAAATTGAAGCGACAGGCTGAAATTACGTGGCATGAATATTATTGAAGCGACAGGCTGTAATTATTGTGGAGTGGACAGGAGAGTTGGATCTTTAGTGTTATTAAGGATAAGGATAAGGAAAATTTTATGAACACCCTAAATTTTTATTAAGCACCCCAAATAAATATATATTCATTTTAATTTGAAATTATTTACATTTTAATGTTAAATCCCTTATCATTCCTTATACCCTTATATACAATCCAATCATCTTCCAATGTCCTAAGTCTCTGCAAAGAAGAAAAGAAATTATGACGACCACATATCTCTTTGCCCATATATAGATTATCTGTAATTGAAGAATCGAATACAAAACCTGGTAATCATAAATGCATTTAAGTGAGACTTTGAAGAAACACAAGATCTTTACATCAACGAGATGATGAAATTGATGATGAAAAAAAATCTGGACATGGACATATTATGTCGTTTAACACATTTTAAAAATATCCTAGATATAGAACTTTCTTTACTTGTTAACTAAATACACTTGTTATTGCTTTGTCTCGATTAGTCGATACTGCATGACTGGAATGACGAAGACAGCCTAACAATTTTGAAGAAATGTAGAGAAGCAATTTTGAAAAATGAGAAAGGAAGAAAAGTCATTGTTATTGAAACCGTCATTGACAGCAAGAATACAGATGAAATAACTGGAATACAACTGTGCAACGACATGATAATGATGGCCAGCTTCTCCGGCAAAGAGCGTAACTTAAGGGAATGGGAGAAGCTCTTCTTCAGTGCCGGATTCAGTCACTATAAAATCAATAGAAAACTAGGAGTGAGATCTCTCATTGAGCTTTACCCTTGAGATCCTCAAGGTGTTATTTTCGATATTTACGTTTGAATACTTACAATAAATATGTTAAGGTATTTTACCAACACATGGTTCGAATAACGTGTACTTTTTTTTTTCTTTAAGTAATGTGTCTTTATGTTGACCTGTCATTGATGGAATAAAATTAATCTAGTTGATTTCATGCGGTGCTTGAAACTATATTTAAGTAGCTTGATCATAGACGAGATAACATTTGCCTATGAATATACCTTTATAAACCTTTTCTTTTTTTTTATTTTTATTCATTCTTTTAGGCTGAAAACTCTGCCCAAATTTCAGAAAATTTCGAACCTTTCATTCTTTTCCCGTTGAAATTGCGGTTGAATCATATCATGCTGAGAAGGCCATATACATCTACTTAAGATTGCATCAAGGTTTTCTGAAGATTTGTCTGTTGGAAAAAAACATGGGTTTACCATGTTAAAAGACTAAAACTTGCCTAAATGAAAAATTGATGCTCTAAATGTGCCTATTGGAAAGTTGGACAAAAATCCCACATGGGAAAGAAAATAAAGTTTGTTGAACTTTTTGCACTTTCAAGCTTGGGTAAGAATGTGCACCCAAGGTGCTCTCTCACGCGCAGGGGGAGTGCGAATCATCGAGCCGGTAGGTTAGGGGCCAATGTGTGTGCCCGCATGACGTGGGCGACGCAAATATCAGTGTGTCAGGCTTGTCCTCGTGCAGGCTTTGTGTTGCAATTTTTCTTTTGCATTTTCCAACTTAAATCCGAAATTTTTTTTTTTTTTTAATTCGGATTTGGAGAAACTGCTGCATTACTACAACATTAGTGCATGGGTTTATGAGCATTAAAGGGGCATATTAACTCAGAATTCCTATGGTTATAACCTAAGGAACTAATTTGGTAAAATCCTCATTATTCCAGGATTTATTCATATTAATGGCATGTTTGTAACACCCCTTTCCCGCAGCCTATATGCAGAGGCTCGTAGTTCCGTTCTCCTCGGATGAGAATCGGTAGCTGTTAGAATAGTAGTAGCGGTGTGACTGTGACTTTCTTCTTGAAAAGACTGCTTGACTTGCTTTCCTTGGCTAGAAAGGTAGTGAGTGCATTGATGCAGAGAAGTTGGAATATAGTCAGTGTGCCACGAGTGACTCCTTTTGTTGTCGATTGATTTGACTCTGTCTCCTCCCACTCCCAGGAAGGATCAGATACAGATTCTCTCGTCCTGGTGGTTTGGGCATAGATCGGATTTGCCTTCTACGACGGCTAGTGAAATCATCAACCATTTCAGTGCAGCAAATTTTCAGAGCTTTGCTTTTCTTTCGAGTGTATTCTTTGTTCTTAGAGTTGTTAGGTCTTCTGGTGAGAGAGTGAGGGCACGACTAGAGTTCGTTGGAGTAGTTCTTTTGTGCTTAAGTACTGCTCATCGTCGTTGTATCCTGGGAGACAGACGCTCGTAATATTCACAAGCACCTATGGAGAGGGCGAATCTGTTTTAAGAAAATTGTGACAGCTACAGGCCTCGATGTACTCTTGTTCTGAAGCAGTTCTTTGTTGGAGGTTCAGTTCTGTAGTAATGATTTATATTTTCGCTGAAATTTCCAGTTAATAATATTCTTCTTGTTCGTTTGTATTTTTGCTTTATTTATATGGTTTAACAATCTTAAAACAGATTCGTTTTCTAGAGTCTTCTAATTCGATGGACAATATATGCTTTCCACTAATGCTAATGAGGTTGTGGAACGAGTGCCCACCCCGACAATGCCAGTGACAGTTCCTATGAACCATGGCGAAAAGCTAGAAAATTCAATGGGTCAAATTTTAGAAGGTGGCAACAAAAGATTCTGTTTTATCTAGCCACCTTGAATCTAGCGAGATTCTTGACTGAGGAAGCTCCTAAGCTTAAAGGGGATGAGTAGGATATCCAAGTCATCAGTGCAGTGGACGCCTGGAAGCACTCTGATTTTCTGTGTCGAAACTATGTGATGAATAGTTTAACGAACTCATTGTACAATGTGTACCAAACGAAGAAGACGACTAAGGAGCTGTGGGAATCGCTTGACCGTAAGTATAAAACTGAGGATGTCAGTGCCCAAAAGTTTATTGTGGGCCGTTTCCTAGATTTTAAGATGGTAGATTCCAAAATGGTAATCAGCCAAGTATAGGATTTCCAGGTAATCCTACATGAGATTCATGCTAAGGGTATGTTGCTAAGTGAATCTTTCGAAGTAGTAGCTTGCATCATTGAAAAGCTACCACCCGCATGGAAGGACTTTAAAAATTACCTCAACCATAAGTGGAAGGAAATGAGTATTGAAGACCTGATCGTTAGACTTCGAATTGAAGAAGACAAGAGACGGTCGGAAAAAGGAGGTTTGTCTCAAGCTACTGCTAAGGCGAACGTTGTTGAGTAGGGCCAAGGTTCCAAATCCAAGAAAAAGGATGGTAATGTGTCCAAGTTGGGACCAAAGGGAGGTGTCTCCAAGAAGCATAAATTTCAAGGGAAATGCTTCAACTGCAACAAGGTGGGGCACAAGTCGGCAGATTGTAGGCTGTCAAAAATGAACAAGACTAAGGAAGCCAACGAGGTGGATGCCATCACACAAGAAGTGTTTGACATTTGCCTTTAGGCTGTGGTTTCTAAAGTGAATTTGGTGGACTCCAACCCCGAAGAAATGGTGGCTTGACACTGGGGCCACACGACACGTCTGTTTAGACAAAGCTGCATTCACTGATCTCGTATTCTTAGAGATAGGTGATAACTTGTACAATGGTGATTAATGCAAAAAAATGATGTTCACAAGCGGTTAATTGTAGCACAGAAGTGTTGGTTCCCGAATCAAATTCGGGTGCGGAAGCGTGGCAGGGAGGCGGATCGTGTATAACAAAAATTTCAGAAAAACTTTTGAGATACTCTATAGATTATATTAATTTATGCACGAATAAATTAATCGCATTAATTTATATCAAGAACTCAATCCGGAAAAATACCTGGAAGCCGACTCGGATGATATCTTGAGTTCTTTGACCACGAACAATCCTTGCTCCAAGCTTTGTATTTAGAATACCAAAGTCTTCCATGTCAATTCCTTGATTCCACGTAGACGTGTGTGAGGGCACACGTGAGACAAAACAGGTTTCTTAAACACTCAAATTTCCACAAATACCAACGCATGCACGATGTGAAATTTTTAGAGAAAAATATTTTTGCTCTCTTTTTTCAATGAGAAATTCGGCCACCACTAATTTAGGGCTGACTAATGCTTCAAAAAATTGTGTCCACAATTTTCTATCATTCTCATATTTAAAGAGTAGAAGTCAAACTTCACAACAGAATCAAATTCCTATCTCCCATTTGAATTTTTGGAACAAAAAATCCCTTCCACCTTATCCTTTAGTGGCCGGCCATGATAGGGATTTTCTCCCTTGTGTGTGGCGCCAGAAACAGATAGGGAAGGAAGAGAAATCATCCTTTATCCAGTAGTCTAATTTTAATTCAAATTCAAATTCGAATTTAAGTCAAACTTAAATTAATTTGAATTCTAAATTGAACAACTTATCAAATAAGTTTAAATGGATAAATCTAGATGTGTTCAAATTCAAATTTAAATAATCACATTATTTAAATAATAATGAATCCTCAATTAATTATTTTTCGAGTATTCAATTTTAGAATTCCGTAATTCTAAAATTCTCATTTTGCCCTTTGTGTCTGGTAGAATTACAAGGACGACGCAGGGACTAATGGACCTATAATCCCGAGCTCCAATAAAATTAATAATTAATTAAACACTTTAATTAATTAATTAATTATATTAATTCCAATAGTTACTCCACTATTAACTTGGAATTGAACTCTCGAAATTATAGACATTAATTACTTCTAAACTGCGAAGTGTCCATTTGATATAGTCATTACATATAGTTCACTCCTCCATAAATAATTCATAATTAGAGTCAGGTAGAATCCGTTAACCTCTCTAATTATATCTGCATCCTTGAGTACCATTGATTCTCTAATGGATAGTGATTCATAAAACACATTCATGAACCAGAGTGCTCTTACTAATCCAAGTACCGAATCAACACTCAAGAGAATTATTTATCTACTTCTTTCTCAAGAAGGAATGGATTCCATCTCGTATAATAACATTCCCAGCTACCTATTTCATTATGTCTCCGAAGTACAAGGAATAGAATTCAGGGTCTCGGAATCCGTACCGAGTAACTCAAACGATATAAATCCATAAATAGGAGTTTGTTAAGAACTCAGGATTAAGATCATCCTATATATGATCATCGGTAGACTCAATTAGAATTTCTTTGCTTAACGGAAATTGTTAGAAATTCATATTGTGTATGTGTCATTGTTCCTCATAATCTTATTATGCGAAATACCCTCATTCAATATCTCTTCATATTAACAGTGCGGATAACATCGTTCCATTCTAAATGGGAATGACATGTATTAATAATGTTTTAATTAAAGATTCCAAACTTTAATTAAATTCATCATGAACAATGTTTTTTATTATTATCCTTAAACACTATCCTCTCATATATACCACTTATATACTAGGTTTAAGGTTACATAAACAATCACGGAATTTTCATTTGATATTCATAAAATATTCATAAATATATGCACATAAAATGATGAATAAACTCTTTTATTAATTAAATAATAAATATCCTATTACATCTCATGCTTCTAGGACACTATTCTGAACAGTCTCCCACTTGTCCTAAAGCAGGTGTGTCAT